>NW_020442420.1:272580-276508 GCF_000699045.2 Agrilus planipennis
ATCAACACACATAGCTTTTATATTAATTTCCATTAACGTTATTTAAAATATGTTATTTAATAAAAAAAAATAATAAACAAATATTGCCTCACAAAATACAACAGATTGTGTAAGAACAATTGCGCTGTCACCAAAAATAAAATAATAATACACGGAATTTCATGTTTCCCTTCTTTTGTCTCTCATTTGTATTTTGTTTTTTTATAACACAAATTTGTTAATAATGGTACTGTATAATATATCAATACATAGCTCAGTGGTTTCCAATCTGTGGGGCGCGCCCCCCTAGGGGTGTGCGAGACTGTTGCAAGGGGGGCATGCAGCTGTTTCCAAAATGTCATTTTCGAATACAAACCAAAATAGTCGAATAGGTGTCAAAAAAATGAATCAGCAAAATAGGTATACGTAATCCACAATCCTCGCCGCGAATTTTTACTCTTACTGGAACGAAAACATATCGTCTTCGCATTTGGAGCCGAGCGCCGGCGGGGCGAGGAAACAAAAGACAAGCACTCGGGTATTCTCGTGCTTACTCGCGCCAAACTTCAGTAAACAGAAGCATCTGGTGGTCTGTATTCTGTCGAAACTGCCAGACGCGGATCGCGGTTTCGATCTTTCTAGATCTCATCAACGCGTCGCAGACAGCTCCGATAGAACACAGACCAACTTTTACCCGCTGTCTTAACAGCGCGTTTTAGAAAATACCACAAATGGCGCGGTAAACGCCATCTTTAGTACAATGCTACATTTTAGGATTACGTATGCTCCAACAAGGTCCATTTAAATATAGGAATATCTACTTGCTGAAACGAATCCCGGCGTAGGTAACCTCAACGTGATAGGCACGTTACCATAATCGAATAAAATAATTCGAAGTGGGCTGTATTCTGTCGAAACTACCAGACGCGGATCGCGATTTCGATCTTTCTAGATCTCATCAACGCGTCGCAGGCAGCTCTGACAGAACACAGACCAACTTTTACCTGCTGTCTTAATAGCGCGTTTTAGAAAATACCACAAATGGCGCGGTAAACGCCATCTGTATGGGTTTGTTCTAGTTTTAGGGATATGGGAAGATTAGCTCAGGATAGGACAGAGTGGAGGTACGTGTCCAACCAGTCTTAGGACTGACAACCTCATGATGATGATAATGATGAATGGAATTTTTTGATGTGCTTGTTAGTTTCTCAATTGCATTTCTTTAACAAGAAATACAACACTGTAGAAAGTTAATACAATTTTTTCAGTAAATGTATTTATTTACGCTAGCGTGTATAGTTGTATTAACGATTATGCAACTAAAACCGCCATAGAATTTTGCATTTTGCGTCACGTATGACAAATTTAACTTACCAACCGATACATCAATATTAGCGTGAAGATAACAGAACAATTGGTTCTAGATAATATTATAATCAACAAATGACTTTAACCATAACATATACGTATCTAACGATATCCCGAATTTTAAACAATACTGCACTAAACTATAAATATAGCAATACTATTTCCTTTACAATCTGAAAGATACTTCCACGAACGGACGCCTCAGTCGGCAATCGATACGGAGACAACTTTTATATTGTTGCCGACAGCAGAGAGTTGCAGAGACTGCAAAATAAAAGCAACTGACAGAAGACTGTCAATTAGGGATAAGTAACGTAAATAATACATACTGGGATAAATGCTACATGCAAGATCTGTTTGTAATAGAGTTATAATAGTCAAAAATACGTTTTGTTTCGGCGTATATAGTGTAATCGTCTTATTTGTCGGAGTAGAACGTTATAAATCAGATATATGAAACTTGTTATTTAATGTTTTATATCAAAAACATGCTTCGAATTTTCTCCTTTCATAAAGTCTCAGAAACTTAGTCGTTTTTATCAATGGACACAAGGTGCTTTCAAACAAATACGACGACGCGACGTAAGCAGCAACCGTTGCGGTTTACGACCAAAGACCGAAAGGAAACTTCCAACTATTTATCTCGACAAAACACGCGTTTTAGTGACACAAAAGCTTTCGCAGAGATTACGGAAACAACGCCTGGCATCTAATTTACTTTTGGATGTGTGTACTCGAACAGGCGCACTCACAGAACCAGTCAAATTACATGAATTTTCGAGAAAATCTGGACGTCAAGAACCCAAATGTTATTCTGAGAGAGTTTGCCATGATAATAAAAGCGGTTTATTAAAATCCCAAAGGAAATACCGTATACGTACACCTCCATGCGGTGCTTCTGTTTCGCCAACAAGATAAAATCGGAATCGGACTGAAATACTAGTCGTTTTGAATACGAACATTATCCAGAAAGATTGGTAAGACTTTAGGTATAATATCGAGCAAGAGTTAATGTCTCTAATCCAGATTGGAATCGTAGAGACGTTATAAATGTGCAAAGCATCTTTTAAACACACCAACCACCACGACCATTTCCCCACATAGTGGCATCATCGCATGGATAAATTGCAATAGATAAAATAATATTTTTCAAATCTAATATAAGCACTTAATAAACAAAAAACAGAGTTGCACTGTGGTAGGAGGAACTAAGTTATAAGTTAGTTACATCGGTTTTATTATGTACTTAGTAAAATTCCTAATTCATTATAACAAATTATTATTACTAAGCATAGTGAATCGGCCCCAGAGGCATATCTGGATAATTTTTTGAAGGTATATTTGTACTAATGAAATACGTTAATCCCTCAAATTTTGGATCTCTATCTATTTTAGTTTTTAAATAAATCCAAAAAAACGAAAAATCAGAAAAACATTTTTTCTCAAAAACGGCTTAACCGACTTGAATGAAATGTAGACGCTGTAGAAGTATATAAGAGCTATACTCGGAAAAAATACAGCTCATAATTTTTTTTTTCTTCATTATTACATTCTAGAACAATTTTGAAATTAATTTTTTTTTCAATGTAGAATCACCTCTTAAATCGATCATAAAGGATCATCATTATATTGATTCAATCAGAATCCATTTTCATTCTTTAATATAATAAAACTACTTTTTGCCTTTGTTTAATTAGTCAGTGCTAGATTTACGCTTAAGCCTAGGCGATAAAGTTTTAGAGATGTGTAAGTCTTAGGGACTTCAAAACTTTAAGGCCGAACCGAACTTCCACCCGATAGTCACTTAAGAAGATGTCACAAAAAAGAGGAGCCCGGTCGGTCCGGGTAGTCAAATTCGCATTAATTATGATTAAATTTATTCTCGAATTAAGTTATTATTAACATATAGTAGGTAGAACAAGTAAATGGACGGTGGGCGCGACGGAAAAGAAAAGGTTAGAAGCGTTCAAAATGTGGTGTTATAGGCGAATAATGAGGATAACGTGGATAAAGAAGGTTAGAAATGAAGAAGTATTAGAAAGAATAGGAAAACAGAGGATTCTATGGAAGTCAATAAAAAATAGTGGAGATAGGTTGGTAGAACACCTTCACAGGCATGAAGGTCTAGTCAGAGACATATTAGAGGCAGAAACGGGAGTTAGGAGGAGTAGAGATAGACCTAGATTAGATTAGTGTTCACAAATAGTTAAGGATGTGGGATGTTCCAGTTTCAGGGAAACGCGCAGATTAGCTCAGGATAGGACGTTTTCATGATTATTATTAATTTACAGTCATGCTATCTGGTCCCGTTTTCACAAATGTCATGCAGTTGTATTTTATAGCAGTACATATCCACCGTTGTAGTCATCACAAAACAATTTTTTGGAAAAAAAAAGACCACGCTAGTTATCGCAGACATTTGTAGACATCATCAATTCAAAACTGGTCAAATACGAGGGTGGATTGATAAGTTTCCGGCCTAACCAAGAGATGACGCCACTAGGCCTACCTTGAGGTGACATTCTATAGTACCATCCTTGGATAGCTTGTAGCTATAGTTTCAGCCCGATCTCCTTGCTAG
>NW_020442420.1:277942-278992 GCF_000699045.2 Agrilus planipennis
CGTCTGGCAGTTTCGACAGAATACAGACCACTTCGAATTATTTTGTTCGATTATGGTAACGTGCCTATCACGTTGAGGTGAGCTACGCCGGTATTCGTTTCAGCAAGTAGATATCCATATTTTTAAATGGACCTTGCTGGAGCATACGTAATCCTAAAATGTAGCATGGTACAACAGATGGCGCTCACCACGCCATTTGTGGTATTTTCTAAAACGCGCTGTTAAGACAGCAGGTAAAGGTTGCTCTGTGTCCTGTCGGGGCTACCTGCGACGCGTTGATGAGATCCAAAAAGATCGAAATCGCGATCCGCATCTGGCAGTTTCGACAGAATACAGACCACTTCGAATTATTTTGTTCGATTATGGTAACGTGCCTATCACGTTGAGGTGAACTACGCCGGGATTCGTTTCAGCAAGTAGATATCCATATTTTTAAATGTACCTTGCTGGAGCATACGTAATCCTAAAATGTGGCATGGTACTACAGGTTGCGCTCACCACGCCATTTGTGGTATTTTCTAATACGCGCTGTTAAAACAGCAGGTAAAGGTTGCTCTGTGTTCTGTCGGGACTACCTGCGACGCGTTGGTGAGATCCAAAAAGATCGAAATCGCGATCCGCGTCTGGCAGTTTCGACAGAATACAGACCACTTCGAATTATTTAGTTCGATTATGGTAACGTGCCTATCACGTTGAGGTGAACTACGTCGGGATTCGTTTCAGCAAGTAGATATCCATATTTTTAAATGTACCTTGCTGGAGCATACGTAATCCTAAAATGTAGCATCGTACTACAGATGGCGTTTTCCGCGCCATTTGTGATATTTTCTAAAACGCGCTGTTAAGACAGCAGGTAAAGGTTGCTCTGTGTTCTGTCGGGACTACCTGCGACGCGTTTATGAGATCCAAAAAGATCGAAATCGCAATCCCCGTCTGGCAGTTTCGACAGAATACAGACCACTTCGAATTATTTTGTTCGATTATGGTAACGTGCCTATCACGTTGAGGGGAGCTACGCCGGGATTCGTTTCAGCAAGTAGATATCCATAT
>NW_020442420.1:281020-292835 GCF_000699045.2 Agrilus planipennis
AATCTTTCTACATGTAGCTCGTATACAATATATGTATATCTAACACATCATATTTAAATTACATGTCGCAATCTGATTTTGTAGTCCGTAAAACAGAAGGGTCTGTTGAAAAATAGTTGAAGGGGTAGAGAAAGAGAGAATAATATAAAAAGAACGAGAAGCAGCTTTTACAAATATTTATATACAAGGACTCTCCAAAAAGTATCGTGAATTTTCAATTTCCGCTGATTACATTTTCCATTTTTTTATAGCGTTATGTTGGTACTCATGTCTCTCACTTATCCATACAAGTTTGACCATGTTGAATGTTCAGTTAATTTTTGACAGCTGCTTTGCTTGCAGGTGTTTCGACTCGTTTTCGATTTTTGCCTATCCCAAAAAATGGATCAAAGAATCTGTACCAAATTTTGTGTGAAAAACAAAATTAAGTGCGCGGACGCATTAGGGAATGTTGACTGTACCATATGGTGAAGCTACCTTTATCGGTGGTACGAAATGTTCTCAGAGGGCCGAGAAGATGAGAACCAAAATTGCTCAGTTTCGACCAAAAACGAATCGCATGAACATAACTAAGGAGCTGTTGGACTCTGTCCGCGACAACCCAAATTTGCTTCAGGGGGTCATAACCGGGTTTATGGTTAAGTCGTGGAAACCAAAGCTCAATCATCCTAATAGAATCTGCAATACGAGCCAAAACCGAAAAAAAACGAGGCAATTTAGGTCGAATGTTAATGTTTTGTTTACAGATTTCTTCGTTTGCAGGGGCGTGGTGCATATAGTGCATCATGAGTTCTTGCCACAGGGTAGAATGGTCAATAAGGAATATTACCTGTAAGTTATGCGCAATTTACGCTAAGCAATTCGACAGAAACGTCCGGAATTATGGAAGAACAAACTTGGCTTTTGCACCATGATAACGTCCCTGCTCACACATTGTTGCTTGTGCGCGAATTTTTAGCCGACTATAACACATTAATAATGCCGCAGCCACCGTATTTCCCAGATCTGGCTCCCTGTGACTTTTTGTTGTTCCCGAAACTGAAGAGGTCCATCAAAGTACGACGCTAAGCTACGATTGACGAGATAAACGCGGCATCGAAGGAGGAGCTGAACAAGATCACAAAAAATGATTTTTTGAAATGCTTCGAGGATCGGAAAAAACGTTGGCACAAGTGTATAATATCTGGTGAGGATTATTTTGAAGGAGACAAAATAGATATTCATGAATAAATAAAATTGTTAAAGGTGTATGTCTGGAGCGAGGTGTTGTACGGGTGCAAAACTGTGGACGCAGCGAAAATGAAAAGGTTCGAAGCGTTCGAAATGTGGTGTTACAGGCGAATGATGAGGATACTAGACCTAGAAAGGATTAGAAATGAAAAGATATTAGAAAGAATAAGGGAACAGAGGACTCCATCTCTAAGTGAATAAAAGATAAGCGAGATAGGTTGGTAGGACACCTTCAAAGGCATGAAAGTCTAGTCCCATACATACTAGAGCCAGAAACGGGAGTTAGGAGGGGTAGAGATAGACCTAGATTAGATTACTTTTCGCAAATAATTAAGGATGTGGATTTTTAAATTTTTAGGGAAATGCGAAGATTAGCTCATAATAGGAAAGAGTGGAAGTACATGTCCAACCAATCTTAGGACTGACAACCTTATAATGATGATGATGAAGGGGTAAATTATATTATTTAACTTTAAAGAGAGCATGTGTTATAAAACTATAAAACCTCACGTTGTTGTTAACAATTAGAAAGAAGTGAGTCAGGGTGGTGAAAAGAATGATACACGGCGATAAACTAGTACGCTAACACCTTATTGCACCTTCACAATGTCGTTCTATTTCTATTACTACCCCAAATGGGCGAATATTGATATAAATGATTATTCAGTTGTCTTTTAATTATTTTAAATGAAATTTCTTAAATATATATTTGGAAAACACCCCGGGTTTTATTTATTCTATGCAACTTTTGTTTTTTAAATAAACCGTTCTAAATTGAATATAAAATTTACTCTAACAGTAACACAACGGGGAAGCTGTTAGTACATCTGGTATCTATAAAATCCAATTATGGTATAATTATTAAATTTTCCATAATCCACACAAAGTCTAGCAGATTTCTGTTCGGATTATTCAAGCATTACTGTACCCAATACCATAAACAAAATAAAATTCTGCATAAACATTTTGAACAATCCATGTAGAATATGCTTCCGTTGAAACCAATGTAGAGATTGACTTGAAATGTGAAAACTTCATTTTATTAAAGCCTCAATCGCTGTTGTTTTATTTTTACTCATTTTTCTTTATCTACGATTTACATTGTCGGAATATGTCAATACGAACGAATTGCTTTAGACGGAAAAGCGACAAACTAGTAGGAGAGTACTGTCAAAAAGTGATAATTGCAACCATTTTTCTTTTTTTTTTATATAAATTTCTTACAACATAATTTTGGAATAGCTAAATGTAATTCCGTCCATAAAATAAAGTTTTTTAATAATATAAATGTGCTTACTGATAAAAAACAGACACTGTAGTTTCAAGAAATATATTGATTACAATCGTTACAACTGTTTCAGTATATCATTAGCTTCCTGAGATGAACATTCATTAAATACACAAAATAAAATAAAACCGAGACGCTATTAAGAAATAAAGTAGAACTAAACGTGAGTAAAGATTTGATTTTTCGTGTCAGAAGTTAAAAGGAGTAGATGCAGCTTAACATATAGTTAAGGATGTGGGATATTCGAGTTTTAGGGAAATGCGAAAATTAGCTCAAAATAGGAATGAGTGAAGCTGCGTGTTCAATTAGACTTAGGAATAACAAGCCCATTATGATGACAATGATGCCAAAAAATCGAGTTTGTTCATTTTAAAATAAATAAATCTCTTAAATTAACAAAAAACCCTTACAATTTTTATCCATCTAATTATTTCTTACCTGAATGTAAAACGCGGGACCTCTTGTAACTTGAAATCCATTATTTTCGGAATTATCGACTTGTAAAGCGAACAAGGCAGCAGCAACTATTGCCAGTAGTGCTGCAATAAAAGGAAAAAATATTTTAAATTTTAAAGTATATTTCCTGTACACCATTAACATGAGACATAACAAGTGCACAATATATTGTAGATAATATTTTGTATCTCCACAAAAACTATGTAACTACACAAGTCCAATTACAAAGACGTTTTACTCGTTTGAAAAAGCTTTACTGATGGAGCCAGTATTTTAGCTACTAATTAATATTAATCCTTCTATAAACATAATTACGGGAATTACAATGTTGCAATAAACGGCATAATGTGGTGTATTTAATCGTAGATATGTGATTTATTTGAAATCTTTGCATTTAAAATGTAAATACAAAATACGAAATACTTGTTTCTATTTTCCCCTTAAATACTTTTTTGTGAAAAAACATTTTGTATTTCATTTAAAATACTCTTCCAGAGAGAAATTAAAACCGAAGGGGTTAAAACTTATTTATTTTTAAAAACCAACCGTTTTGACTTTAATCTTACACTGAGTATAGGCAGAAGACCATTGGGATATGGTTTTTATTTATTATTCTTTCCAGATGTATTTTCTATTTGCAATATGCAAAGTACTTTTTTCGCGTTAATGGCACTATTAATTGAAGATAGTATAAGCTTACAATAAGGCAAAGGAACATGCCTCTTAGTACTTTAACTTGAGAGACCAAACAATTTCTGAATTTCATGGAAATGGATAATCCAGAGTATTGTGGATTCGATACTGTTTTCCGGGATGTTTTGCGGAGCTCTATCAATCACGACTCAGCACTATAGGTACTAAAGGCGCCTTCCGGTACGCGGCGAATCCGGAGCTTTTTCTATCCTTTCCAAATACCAGGTTTTTGGATTGGTTTAATTTTAATAGGTATAGAATTATAATAAGGTTCTGTTGAATTTTTACGTCAAGGATAAGTGTTGTTGTAACTGACAGTATATTACTTTATACATATTTAATGACAAATAATATACTCGATCAAATGATCAAGTACTGCTCTTAAATCTTAAAAAAAGGAAAAATTTAATTATCAGTTTTCTGCTCGCCTTATGTACCATCGTTTTTAGTGTATATGTAAATGTTGTTCCGTCTGCCTGTTTGCTTATTGTCTCTATAAAGCTACGAAGCTAGTGCGTTATTTTATTTTCCTTTACTTATAGGGTTTGTCCGGAAAGTAATAGGACTGATTTCCTTCCGCCGCGACAGAGTCAGAAGAGGCTTTTCCGTGCGACGTGTTTCTGTGAGTGGTGCAAGCCGAAAATGCAGCGTTCGTTAGAGCAGAGGTACGCGATTAAATTCTGTGTGAAACTCGGTAAATCTGCGACAGAGACGTTTGATATGATCAAGCAAGCTTACCCAGATGTTGCTTTAGCAAGAAGTGGTGTGTTTCGGTGGCACCAGGTCTTTTCAGAGGACCGGCAAGAGGTCGTCGATGAAGACCGTACTGGAAGACCTTCGACTTCGACAAACGTCGACAATGTGACTCGTGTGCGCGAAGTTTTGAACTCAGACCGTCGACTAAGTATTCGTTTAATTGCCCAGATATTAAATTTACAAAAAAACTGTGGTTCATGACATTGTGACGGAGCATTTGAACAAGCGCAAGGTGTGCGCGAAGATGGTCGCAAAAGTGTTCACTGACGACCAGAAATTGCGGTGAGTGGAAGTGTGCCAAGAAGTGGCAGCGCTGCATCGACGCAGAAGGAGCCTATTTTGAAATATTTTTTTTTTAATCGATTCAGTCCTATTACTTTCCGGACAAACCCTGTATTACACATTCTACCATCTATTTGTGATTTCATATGAAAAAATATGCCGCCTTTATTAGGTACTAGCTTTGACCAGCGACTTCGCTAGTGTTGATGCCCTAAGTGCGTGTCAAAGTTAACCAAAAATACAATAATTTGATAAATTTGTCTTTATGTTCTGACCACGATCATCGGAATAAAAATAAAAGTTTTTAGGTTAAATGTACACTTTGCATAGAATGACAGTAAATACTGTCCTTTACCGAGATGAAAATAAATTCTTGCTATTCCTCGGGAACAGTATTTTTTTCTGGATTAAAGGTACCTTATATCCTTTTCGTGTGCCCCTGACAGTATGTCTACAAACCTTCATGATGATTAGTTGAGTAGTTAAGGCGCTAAGTCGTACTAAACAAACAAACTCACGTTTGCATTTATAATATCAGTTAGGATTTATGGCGCGCGTCTTATCCAATCTGCAAACTTGGAATAGATTACGTGGAAGATTGGCTTAGAACGATAATAACTGATTAACTTCTTCGTCAACGATGTGTACTTTTAATCTTGTTAACAATCTGCGGTTGGCCACGAAACCAGCAACATATCGCAGTATCTACGTTAGCCTATTACATGTCGACGCCTATAAATTATTTGATGCAAACGAAGAATAATACATAAATATGTCCATGTGCGTAAGTGTATATTCATTATACAGTGTGAGTAATGGGAGTTTAAACACGAGTAAGTGTAAAATAGAGGTATTTCAAAATACAATGGGACGCAAAATATACGAGGTGCGGATCTTACAGTATTTATATTATACATTTCACAAGCATTGACTTGACTGTTGACCATATGCCTGCAGAACTCCAGATAAACTGTAAATAGAGGCCGCCAACAATTTAAACTGGTAGATGTAGAAATCAATGCAGAAATGCAAATTTTGTCACTGCGCAAACAAAGGTCATGGCCCCTGAGATTCTGGATTATCTCCAATAGTCTACGAATATTTTCTCTTAAAACTGTTAATCAAAAAGCCCCGTTTTTGGCATCTCTTTTTTAAAGCGTTCAAATAGAACGAAAAGGTGATAAATACGGATATAATCCAAGACAAAGCCTTCAGTTTCATGCTTGTATAAGGTCTGTTCAAAATGTATCCTAAATTTTGTGTTTTTTCAAAAATTATTTATTTATTCATGAATATCTATTTTGTCCCCTTCAAAGTAACCCTCACCAGATATTATACACTTGTGCCAACGTTTTCTCCAATCATCGAAGCACTTAAAAAAACCTTTTTTGTGATCTTGTTCAGCTCCTCCGTCGATGCCGTCATTATCTCCTCTATCGTAACGTAGCGTTGTCCTTTCATGAGCCTCTTCAATTTTGGGAATAAGAAAAGTCACAGGGAGCTAGATCTGGGGAATACGACAGCTACGGCATTATTAGATTATTAGTGTGTTGTTTTTGTTCAAAAATTCGCGCACAAGCAACAATGTGTGAACAGAGACGTTATCACGGTGCAAAAGCTAATTTTTGTTCTTCCACAAATCCGGGCGTTTCTAGCGGATTTTTTCGCGCAAATTGTGCATAACTTGCAGGTAATATTTCTTATTGACCGTTCTACCCTATGGTAAGCACTCATAATACACCCCATGGACCACACTCCTGCAATCGAAGAAGACTGTAAGCAAAACCTTCACATTTGACCTAACTTGGGGCACTTTTTTGATTAAGCTTTGGTTTCCACGTCATAACCATAAACCCATGATTCGTCACCGGTTATCAACCCTTGAAGCAAATTTGAGTCGTCGCAGGCAAAGTGCAACAGCTTCTTAGCAATGTTAATTCGATGCTCTTTTTGGTCGAAATTTCGTGGCGACTCGTCTCATACCCAAATCATTAGTAATAATCAAAAGGTAGGAGCCAATCGATATGTTTAGGTCCTCAGCAACTTCTCCAAGGGTAATTCGACGATTGGTCAATACTTTTTTATTTACTTCATCAATTTTTCGTCTCTTGTTGACGAGCTCGTGCGTCCGGCACGCTCTTCGTCGTTCACATCTTCTCACCCCTCTAAAAATTGTAAACGGTAAACGTTGCTTCGATCCAAGGTAGCCTCACCATATGCCACAGTCATTATTCAGAATGCCGCTGCGCACTTAATTTTGTTTTTCACATAAAATTTAATACAGATTATTTGATGCATTTTTGGTAATAGGCAAAAATTGAAGACGAGCCAACATAACGCCAAAAAAAATTGAAAATCGAAATTACGTAGCCAGGAGAAATTCAAAATTTGCAATGCTTTTTGAATAGACCTCGTATATACCAATATTTAAGATTTGAACTCCGAATTTCTTAGTTCGAGAAATGTGTACATCAGCTTAAACAGATTCCAAAATGGACCATATTTTGGGCAATTAGTCATTTCGGTTTGATCATACCGCAAAATGAGTATTTATTTCAGTTAAGAGGCGAATTCAGTATATGAGTCTAACATACATGGTATATTGACTAAGTTTAGCAAAGGTTTATCACTGTGCGGATGTTCCAAAATATGCGCATGCCAGTAAAATAACTTTTTATCGCAATATGTAATTATTTTTTGCATAAAATATGGCATCAGGGTTGCATCAACCTGCGCTCATTAAAGATGCCTATTTCTTCCACCAAATCTTATAAAATGTGCGTATGTCCAATAGACAATATTCAAAGGTATTATAGATTGAAAACCAATCTACCTATTTACATAATACTAAGTCGAGTGCTATAGTACATTATGTATCGAGGGAAGAAACAGGGTTATTTCAGACTGTATGTTTATTTCCGAGGTACGTATACTATTTTTTGTCATGTTTGTGCGGAAAGCTCGTCATTAAATTGATAGTTGGCGAAATAGGAGTAAATGATTTAGAGGTTAGAAATACATTGTCATTGAACAACCGATTTCTGCGCATGCCCATAAACTTCAGCGCATGCGCTCAAAAGACTAATTTCATTTCCTCCCGACTAAAACACGGCTGAAAAGAGGCCATTTCTTCCCTATTTCATAGCATGCAAAATGAGATTTCCGCGCTAACATGACAAAAAAGTAATATCTATTGGCAAAAAAAAACAGAGTAAAAAGCAACAGCTTTAGTTTTAATTAGTTATTATTTATTTTATAGTTATTATTTATTTTATCAGTATCACTCCAAATACTACCTGACTATAAACATGAAAATTGTCTACATAAGCATATTATCGTGTATGACACATCGTCGTTAAGTGAAAGTGATATGTCATTAACTTAGATGACAAATAACAATGAACCGAGAACAACACCATCAGTGGCGCCCAAAGTGATGTGTCATTTTTTTTAATAAGGCAAATAATATTCATTGCCTTTATTACTGGTATCAAACGAATCACTTAAAAAGTAAACGTTAGTCTTTCATTGAAACGCATAATACAGTGTACTCTCTATGACGCTGGAACAAAATTATGCTGACAGATTTAGATCGTACCACCTCTAAAAATCACATTTAAAAAAGCAAATGGGTTTTCTTTAGCTAACCATCAGCGTATTGTTTTGTTACAGATAAGAACTGTTTCTTTAGAGAATGTTACTCGGTTCATCAGATATGGTTTGAAGAAGGCAAATCAACCGATAACAAGAAGACGTCAACGTTATACAAAGTTTGGGTTTTTAGTTATAAACGATCGTTATACTGTACATAATCATCATTATAAAGTCGTCAGTCCTAAAGACTGGTTGGACACGTATATCGACTCTTTCCTATCCTGAGCTAAACTTAGCATTTCCCTAAAACTAGAACAACCCACATCCTTAACTATTTGCGAACAGTAATCTAACCTACGTCTACCTCTACCCTTCCTAACTCCTGCTTCTGCCTCTAATATGTCTCTGACTAGACCTTCATGTCAGAGAAGGTGTCCTACCAACCTATCTCGCCTATTGCTTATTGACTTCCATAGAGTCCTCTGTTCTCCTATTCTTTCTAATACCTGTTCATTTCTAACCTTTTCTACCAACAGTGCTGAAGGCTTCTAACAACTTCTTTTCCGCAGCGCCCACTGTCCATGTTTCGCAACAGTACAACACCGCGCTCCAAACATACACGGTAAATACGGTATATTTACGATTAATAAAATCAACATACAAAACTTTAACAATTGCCAATGGTCAGTAAGAAATAGGCGTGATACGTTGTGTTTGGGTGAGATTAGCCTTGTAAGGGCTCGTATCAGGCAATATCCTGCTGCTAACTATTAGTAGTGTAGAATAAAGCGACATCACCAAAACTAATTAGCGGTGCTATTTGTTATTGAGATTAAGAACGCATAGATGTTTTATTTACTGTCGAATTTTGTATGGCACTTACATCTGCTGTACACTATAATTTAAAATATGGACTATGTACATCAAATATATTTATTAATTATTAATCGCTTTGAGTTCTCGATGGGCCTGAAAAGAAACTCCTCTCGAAATCAAAGNAATCCAACCCTTTGGACATTCGACATAACTTAACACATCTTTTATCGACTTCCTTTTGTCAGATGGTAAAAAACCTATTCTTGATTAACTCCGAAACTTTCCGGCATAGTCTTCTTTTGTTACACCCTCTGTGTGTGTGCGTTGTAGTTTCCTTTTATGATCTTGTTCGCTGGATGATTTATAGTTTCGCAGCTATCAGCATCAAAGGTGTAAAAAGATGCGGGAATATCGATCCGCCGCCGGAGGCACACGTTTATAACTTTATAATTATGTAAAGATTCCCATGTAACTTACTAACACAGGCTTGTTCATTATAATCAAAGTCTGCAGATTCTCACTTGTTTTGTATTTTTTTTTAAAGACATTTGTTCACATTGAGTGCATGACATTGAGGTATTCATTGTTACTTTTCATATATGATTGTTTAAATCTATTTTATTAAGGATTTGTCCTATTTTTCTTTTCTTTTAATAAAAATCAGAAACTTGGAAAAGGTCCCCTTTTTTCTTATTAGACAACAGGGAGCTTTAAAAGCAAAAATACGAAGTTGAAAAACTATAATTCAAAGTTACCCTCGCTTTGCGCAACATTTCCATTTTTTTAGGCAAATAACATACACCTATTATATGATACGGCTTTCGATATGAAACATTAAACCTTGTTCAATATCAAGTGTGAAATCCCGGCAATCTTTCTACATGTAGCTCGTATACAATATATGTATATCTAACACATCATATTTAAATTACATGTCGCAATCTGATTTTGTAGTCCGTAAAACAGAAGGGTCTGTTGAAAAATAGTTGAAGGGGTAGAGAAAGAGAGAATAATATAAAAAGAACGAGAAGCAGCTTTTACAAATATTTATATACAAGGACTCTCCAAAAAGTATCGTGAATTTTCAATTTCCGCTGATTACATTTTCCATTTTTTTATAGCGTTATGTTGGTACTCATGTCTCTCACTTATCCATACAAGTTTGACCATGTTGAATGTTCAGTTAATTTTTGACAGCTGCTTTGCTTGCAGGTGTTTCGACTCGTTTTCGATTTTTGCCTATCCCAAAAAATGGATCAAAGAATCTGTACCAAATTTTGTGTGAAAAACAAAATTAAGTGCGCGGACGCATTAGGGAATGTTGACTGTACCATATGGTGAAGCTACCTTTATCGGTGGTACGAAATGTTCTCAGAGGGCCGAGAAGATGAGAACCAAAATTGCTCAGTTTCGACCAAAAACGAATCGCATGAACATAACTAAGGAGCTGTTGGACTCTGTCCGCGACAACCCAAATTTGCTTCAGGGGGTCATAACCGGGTTTATGGTTAAGTCGTGGAAACCAAAGCTCAATCATCCTAATAGAATCTGCAATACGAGCCAAAACCGAAAAAAAACGAGGCAATTTAGGTCGAATGTTAATGTTTTGTTTACAGATTTCTTCGTTTGCAGGGGCGTGGTGCATATAGTGCATCATGAGTTCTTGCCACAGGGTAGAATGGTCAATAAGGAATATTACCTGTAAGTTATGCGCAATTTACGCTAAGCAATTCGACAGAAACGTCCGGAATTATGGAAGAACAAACTTGGCTTTTGCACCATGATAACGTCCCTGCTCACACATTGTTGCTTGTGCGCGAATTTTTAGCCGACTATAACACATTAATAATGCCGCAGCCACCGTATTTCCCAGATCTGGCTCCCTGTGACTTTTTGTTGTTCCCGAAACTGAAGAGGTCCATCAAAGTACGACGCTAAGCTACGATTGACGAGATAAACGCGGCATCGAAGGAGGAGCTGAACAAGATCACAAAAAATGATTTTTTGAAATGCTTCGAGGATCGGAAAAAACGTTGGCACAAGTGTATAATATCTGGTGAGGATTATTTTGAAGGAGACAAAATAGATATTCATGAATAAATAAAATTGTTAAAGGTGTATGTCTGGAGCGAGGTGTTGTACGGGTGCAAAACTGTGGACGCAGCGAAAATGAAAAGGTTCGAAGCGTTCGAAATGTGGTGTTACAGGCGAATGATGAGGATACTAGACCTAGAAAGGATTAGAAATGAAAAGATATTAGAAAGAATAAGGGAACAGAGGACTCCATCTCTAAGTGAATAAAAGATAAGCGAGATAGGTTGGTAGGACACCTTCAAAGGCATGAAAGTCTAGTCCCATACATACTAGAGCCAGAAACGGGAGTTAGGAGGGGTAGAGATAGACCTAGATTAGATTACTTTTCGCAAATAATTAAGGATGTGGATTTTTAAATTTTTAGGGAAATGCGAAGATTAGCTCATAATAGGAAAGAGTGGAAGTACATGTCCAACCAATCTTAGGACTGACAACCTTATAATGATGATGATGAAGGGGTAAATTATATTATTTAACTTTAAAGAGAGCATGTGTTATAAAACTATAAAACCTCACGTTGTTGTTAACAATTAGAAAGAAGTGAGTCAGGGTGGTGAAAAGAATGATACACGGCGATAAACTAGTACGCTAACACCTTATTGCACC
>NW_020442420.1:299088-302804 GCF_000699045.2 Agrilus planipennis
TCAGTCCTAAGACTGGTTGGACACGTACCTCCACTCTTTCCTATCCTGAGCTAAACTTCGCATTTCCCTAAAACTAGAACAACCCACATCCTTAACTATTTGCGAACAGTAATCTAACCTACGTCTACCTCTACCCTTCCTAACTCCTGCTTCTGCCTCTAATATGTCTCTGACTAGACCTTCATGTCAGAGAAGGTGTCCTACCAACCTATCTCGCCTATTGCTTATTGACTTCCATAGAGTCCTCTGTTCTCCTATTCTTTCTAATACCTGTTCATTTCTAACCTTTTCTACCAACAGTGCTGAAGGCTTCTAACAACTTCTTTTCCGCAGCGCCCACTGTCCATGTTTCGCAACAGTACAACACCGCGCTCCAAACATACACGGTAAATACGGTATATTTACGATTAATAAAATCAACATACAAAACTTTAACAATTGCCAATGGTCAGTAAGAAATAGGCGTGATACGTTGTGTTTGGGTGAGATTAGCCTTGTAAGGGCTCGTATCAGGCAATATCCTGCTGCTAACTATTAGTAGTGTAGAATAAAGCGGCATCACCAAAACTAATTAGCGGTGCTATTTGTTATTGAGATTAAGAACGCATAGATGTTTTATTTACTGTCGAATTTTGTATGGCACTTACATCTGCTGTACACTATAATTTAAAATATGGACTATGTACATCAAATATATTTATTAATTATTAATCGCTTTGAGTTCTCGATGGGCCTGAAAAGAAACTCCTCTCGAAATCAAAGAAAATGAATGTACTAGTTTTAGAGAAATGCGAAAATTAACTCAGGGCAGAACAGAGTGAAAATGCGCGTCCAACTGGTCTTAGAACTGACGACCTTATGATGATGATGATGTGTAAAAAACAAAAAGTAATTAACATTTTATCATAAAAACAGAAATCTTTTTTGAAGAGGGTTTTTTAGATTTTTAATCTTTTCATTTTATGTATTAAATCCCAGTGCACAGTATTTTGTTATAACAGTCTATTTGTTCGTTATTTTAATGTAAATGAAAAATGTCATAATCTAACTAGGTGTAATTATAATGTCCACTATGGATATACAGAATTATATTATCACACACACGAAATGTAGTGTTCTATTAACCACATAATGGAAAGACGTAGTAATTTTCTACGTTGTTTGTAGTAATTTATCGAAGGGTGTCTAAATGCGGAACTGTCTACGGCGTACTGACAAGATCCAATGAGATCGAAATCGGGATCCATGACTGTAGGTTTCGACAGAATAATGACCACCATGAACTTTTCGCCTATATTAAATGACGAAATGTTTTTTGTAAATGTGCTACTTTATTTATTCCAAACAAACTAAAAATTTCAAATAAAAATAATGTTTTATTCTAAGAAAAGAATAGGTAGGTAAATGTATCTGCTATAGAGTTGCTTCAAATAGTTTAACCTATAAATCCACCGAAAGTAATAATTTTTCGTTTAGTATTGCGTATGCAAGACAGTTTTTCTCTTGGTCTCGTATTTTCACAAGATCAAGAGTGCAAGGGCAAGACCAATTTTGTTCATCACTATTTTCCAGAAAGTAACGGAAAATGCAGTTAGTTTTTTCTACGTTATTCAGTATTTCACCAGTAGTATACCTTCTTTAGAATAAAAAGTAGATTAACAATTTCGTATATAATACGTTAAAATGAATTTGGTAATGTTTCATTCACCGTTATAAAACCAAATGCCTAGACAACGTTTTTATCTTTCACCTTTCTTTTTTGTTTCGTTTTAATTGCGCGACCCGTACTGGTTTGTCCAACCTTGACTTTGACTCCTAAAGCATTCCTTCCAGTGTCATTGTCCGTACTATATCCGTTAATAAAACTTGACTCACTCGCTTTTTATTTCTTGCGGGAGGCCGACAAATTACATGAACGATAAAATTAATGCAAGAAGCGCTTATTACGTTAAATATGCACTTAAAATATTGGACACGAAATAAAAGAAACGCAACTTATTATCGTCATACGTTTTTGACAGTTATTCAAATTAGGAATTAACATTAGCTCAGTAATATAAAGGACACTTCAATCTCCTTTATAGGAATCTAGGGAATAGGTGGGTGGTGGCAGGGATAAGAAAGGAGACAGACGAAATGCAGACAGAAGTCTACAGTCTAAGTCTAAGTGATCTAGGAAAATCATAGAAAAATTTGTACCAGGGCAGATGACCCTGGAATCTTACCGATTGCTAAGCATTTGTCTAAACCTCCAAGGTCTAGGTTATGCCACTCGATATTCTAAGCCAGTTTAAAAGGGGTTTAAATACTAAGACTGTTTGCAAAATATTGCAGGGAAACCCACAAAACTACAGGTTGAAAAGTGATTAATTGAGTCTTACGAAGTGTTTAAAACAATTTAAAAAATGCAGTCATCTTACTTCCTTGACTGAGCTATTATGATAAACTGGAGCAGGTCTCTCTATTTTCATTGAATTCAACTATTCCTATCCCATAAAGTTTTTAATGTTGCACGTTTCGTAGCAGTTATCAGTTAAAATTATTAAAACAATTCGAACGTTTGTTAGATATATACTACAACTATTCCATCATATCCTCGCTAAACAACACATTCCAATACAAAAAAGGACCTTTGGGTGTTTCATTCATTCCAGCTACTAATGCTGGTGGACGAGCAGACCCTTCGAACTACGCCAGAGGATAGGGCAGAACGCCTCAATCTCCGTTTGGGAATCGTCGGAATGGATAGATGGTAGCTGAGCTAAAAAAGATAATACAGACGAAGTGAAGACAAAACAGAGTGAACGATTATCTGTTACTGTCCAGCATTTGCCTATGTAATCCAACGAAACTACAGAAAAAGGTGGGCCAGGACAGACGGACCCGGAATCGACCCGGTGTCCCCCAAATGGTTAGCAATAGACTGACTATACCTATATCCAACCCAAAATTGTTGTCGGGCCAACAAAATACATCGAAATGTAAACTGGGCCACAATACAATAAATACAGTCGAACCTACATAAGTGAGAGCTCAAGGGTCCGCGATCTGTTTCTCTCTTTCGAGGTTTCTCACTAACTTGAGTTTCTAGCTTTCAGAGTTACAGGAGGAATATGTCTCACTTATAGAGGTATATAAAAATTCGGTTCGACAAAACATTGAGTTTTCGTTTAGAATTATGAGGAAGTACAGGACCTTTCTTCGCAACTGCTTTTATGAACTGACTGTAATAAGATTGATAAACAAGTCGGTACGCACATTTGACTATAACAAAATAATAAAGACTTACTCGGTAAGAATCTCTTGAAATTTAAGAACGAGTCATAAAATAGCAAAAGTAAACTGTCGCTTATAGAGGTATAGGCAAGTAGCAATCTCACTTAAAGAGATTCACGCATGAAAAATGACTCTCACTTATACAGGTTTTATGTTTATCACTTATAGAGGCTTTAGAAGGGCAAAGTGACGGGACCTGGCAAATACTCTCATTAATACGAGGGTGGATTGATAAGTTTCCGGCCTGACCAAGAAAAACAAGGTTTTTAAAAATTTTTTTTTTTTATTTCTCAACATAATCTCCTCCAAGGCTGATACATTTCTCATAGCGGTGTTCCAGTCTATTAATGCCATCTCTATAGACTGATTCGTCAAGCTCCTCAAAATAACCATTTACAGCTTCGATTACTTCTTCATTGTCCGCAAATCTCTTACCGCCA
>NW_020442420.1:303972-305148 GCF_000699045.2 Agrilus planipennis
ATCTTATTGGCAAGATTTAATTAATTTAATAGGACTAATTACTTCAGATGTTTGTCGATGTCAGAAATCTAAAAAAATGTGTGAAATATGATACCTTCGTGTATAACAAATGCCTCCGTTTTAATTAACAATAATTTACAATAATAAAGGACCAGGGCCGCATCAAAGGATAAACTGGACTGCAGGTTGGACATACCTGTTGTAGTCCATCATGCCGCTAGATCATTCCTACGCTAGCTACTTTCTCTTTTATAGCAGTCTAAAAATATCACAAATATTGTAAGTAGTAGGCGTCATAGGTATATGTAGTATTGAACAGCATTTGAGCTATGTGCTTCAGTTAGGATCATTTTATATTAAAGACAGTTCGATTTGTGGTTTTGAGATAATGCAGCATCCAAACCAAGGCGACTTTATTAACTACTACGGTCTATTCGTCTTAATTAAAATTAGTTAATATACTTCGAAGTAAATAGGGAACATCAATATTACGAGCAGTTGGTAACAAAAGAAGGTCAAACCAATCAACCTAAACTAAACAGATAATTACAAACAAAATGAACACCTTCCTGTCACATTAATTGGATTCAAAATGCAAAATGTACACATAGCTCTATACACTAGTAGCTAGTTCAGAATCAAACATAGGAGAATAATAAATTAAATAAAATAATTCGAAGAGGTCTGTATTCTGTCGATCTTTTTGGATCTCATCAGCGCGTCGCAGACAGCTCCGACAGAACACAGACCAACCTTTACCTGCTGTCTCGTTTCAGCAAGTAGATATCCATATATTTAAATGGACCTTGTTGGAGCATACGTAATCCTAAAATGTGGTACCGTACTGCAGATGGCGTTTACCGCGCCATTTGTGATATTTTCTAAAACGCACTGTTAAGACAGCAAGTAAAGGTTGGTCTGTGTTCTGTCGGAGCTGTCTGCGACGCGCTGATGAGATCCGAAAAGATCGAAATCGCGATCCGCGCCTGGCAGTTTCGACAGAATACAGACCTCGTCGAATTATTTTATTCGATTATGGTAACGTGCCTATCACGTTAAGGTTAGGTACGCCGGATTTCGTTTCAGCAAGTAGATATCCATATATTTAAATGGACCTTGTTGGAGCATACGTAATCCTAAAATGTAGCATCGTACTGCAGATGGCGTTTACCGCGC
>NW_020442420.1:307571-327519 GCF_000699045.2 Agrilus planipennis
CCTAGTTCGAATAATTTTATTCATTATTATTATTATTATATAACCACTCCTCCTTGACTAGTTTAAATATTATGATATTTTTCCAACAAAACGATTTTATTTTAAATGTATTTAATTTAGCTTAAACGTATTTTTCTCACTGAGAAGTTTGAAAATTGGCCACAGACAGCGCCACAGTAACTTTTGCACATAGCGAATAGCAAGCTCTACAAAATTATTTTTTGTTACAAATTATCTACAAAATATAATGTCATCAGATCATTTTCTGAATTCTGAGACGAATATGTGATCTAGCATCTGTCTAGCAGATCAACATACCTACTTCCCGGGATCTATAGTCTCCAATTACTACAAGTTATCTAGAAAATATGATACCAATTCGATCATTTTCTAAATGAATATGTGATGTAACTAGTAAATCACCCCATTTCCTAGATTCTACAGCAGATAAGCTGTCATATCAAATTACCAATTCGATTGATTACTGAATCAGGCGAGCGACGCATCAATTTAAAAGTAATCTCTACAAAGGTTGTTGGATTCGAAGGGGAACATCAGATAATGACCTACAATTTGACCTTAACCTTGATCGTCACATCATTTAATGTCAAATCGACTGGAATACTTTAATCTTAGATTCAAAAAAGCGCAAATTTTTACGTTTAGATGAGGTTCTTTTCACTGAGTATCTTCTCTTGAAATAATACCAGAAAAAGAAATTCAAAAATAAGTTTTTGTTTTTTGGGTGATTCCGCTAACGAGATATAAATAATGTGTATATTATTGTAGGTACTCACACGTATACAATTGTACATTTAACAGAAGTAAGATTATATTTTATTATTATTTCGACAAGTTCTGTAAAGTTTTATTTTTAAATGTTTTGAATAAAGGAAATGAATTAAACTTAGCAAACGAATGTTCATTAAAAATACGAGAACACAGTTAAATAATTTCCTTAAACTCACAATTTACCTAATGCAGTATAAAAGTAAAAGTAAATTTAGCATATTCAAAATTCATTTGCGATTCAGCTTACCTGCAAGAAGACTCAGGGCCGTCTTCACCATGACTAAGGCACTGTATTTCATCACTACCTTTTCCTTTGAATTAATCATCGCTAGCTGCAAGACGCTGAGAAAACAATACACGCCCAAGATTGCAACGCCAAAACAAGCCACCACGCCGGATATCCACACAGCCCCTGAAACAAAACAGGTACGTATTGTATAAAGAAAAAATAAATCAAAAACATTGCTTAAATCAATACGTAAACTATTTTCTTATTTTGATGCTATTTTGGAAAAAAAATCCTTCTCGCATATTGCAGCGGAAAGAAGCTAACCAGCAAAAATCAGCGTTGCCAAACGAATTTACTTTTATTCCCTAATTTTTTACCTAAATTTTTTTATATCTCTAAAGATTTCTATGACAAAAAAAGGAAAGCCTTTGTTCCTTTCAAAAGTATTTAAAGGAATTTAGTACAAGTAACAGTACAAGTAGGTAGCTTTTAAACAACGAGAACCCATTGGCACAAAAATTATATTATAAATTAAATAAATATAGCAGTATTAGCATCTAGCAAGCAGAGGATAGCGCAGGGTCGTGTCGCCTTTAATAAAAAGAAGTCACTAATTCGAAAAAGGTTGTTAAAGGTGTATGTTTGGGGTGCGGCGTTGTACGGGTGAGAAACATGGACAGTGTGCGCGGTGAAAAAAAAAAGGTTAGGAGCCTTCGAAATGTGGTATTATAGGCGAATGGTAAGGATAACGTGGGTAAAAAAGGTTAAAAATGAAGAGGTATTAGAAAGAATAGGAGAACAGAGGACTCTATGAAAGTCAATAAAAAGTAGGCGAGATAGGTTGGTAGGATACCTTCTTAGGCATAAAAGGTCTAGTCGGAGACATATTAGAGGCAGAAACAGAAGTTAGGAGGGGTAGAAGTAGACCCAGATTAGATCACTGTTCGCAAATAGTTAAGGATGTTGTAGTTTTAGGGAAATGCGAAGTTTAGCGAAGGATAGAAAAGAGTGGAGGTACGTGTCCAATCAGTCTTAGGACTGATGACCTTATGATGATGATGAAATTAAATAAAAACCCCCTTTTCTCTAAACTAGCTTTAAATTAACTAGATTTACGAAAATTTACCTAGAGGTGCCAACGCTGGTCTAAAATTGAAAGTGTTAGAGGACACCTTTTTCCCTAACTTATTGCCTGCATAGATAGAGGTAAATCTGGTGAATATATCCAGTAGGAGTCGTTTTAAAAAGCTTTCGACTTTGGAAGCTAGCCAGTTAATAATAACCGATAGTCCTGAAATTGCCATTTCAAAATATTGTCAGCATATAGCGCTTACAAAATGCATATGGATGATACTTGTCAGTTTTCTTTTACAAAATACCTTGACAAAGATTCATATTAAATATTTGTCGGATAATGTAAGAACTTTCGTTCCTACCGGAGGTCCCACGATACAAAGGTACAGTTGGAGCAATTTTGTTTTCCTAAGGGTATTTATAGGGAATTTGTTTAAGCAGTTACACATTAATAAAAAATCGATTTAAATAGAATTCATGACTAGCTTGGCCTTACTTTGGCATTGTCTTGTATTAGTTATGTTAAGAATATTTTCGACGTATTTCTGTTCCCTTTGAGATTTTTCACTAAACTTAATTATATAGCAAGTACCTAATGATAAATAATTTAACTATTACTACTTACATGAAGTCCTAAACCGAGACGCATCTTCCCCGCAACGTTCCCGATTATACAAGAGAAGTTTGCACTTTCTCCAAGGACCGAAATATCCTTGCTCAGATCCTGGACCGCCTGCAAGAAAAAGAATAATACATATTATTACAATAATAACACAAATGTAGTGTTTATGGAAATATTAAATGTAGTGTTACAGGCGAATGATGAGGATACCGTGGAAGGACAAGGTTAGAAATGAGGAGATATTGGAAAGAGTAGGACAGCAGAAATCACTACGCAAATCGATACGAAATAGGCGAGATAAGTTGGTAGGATACTTTCTCAGGCATGAAGGGATAGTTAGAGACATATCAGAAGAGGAAACAGGAGCTAAAAGGAAAAAAGGTACATCTAGATTAGATAACTCTTGGCAAATAGTTCAGACTGATTAGTCAGGATAGGATAGAGTGAAGATGCGTGTCCAACAAGTCGACTAACGACCTTATGATGATGAACGTTTTAGTGAAAACTAAGCAGTTACAGTCTATTTCAATTTTTAGAATTGTGACCTTGATGAAATCTGAGCAAAGATAGAAAGAATACACACTAGGCTTGAGCAAGACAGAAACAGTGGGAACAAGCTTGAACGAGCAGAGCTCTCTATGGGCGGTCTTAGGAGATCGGCTAGAACTGTACAGTATTAGACGAAGATGTTTAGCAATTTCTTAAAACAAAAATGTATATAAATTTTAAATAAAGCATATTCTTAAATTTTAACGAGGCAGTTTCTATAATTATTTTGCAAATAGTACTGTACACTTTTGTCTAATTCTCGCTCGATGATTGGTGGAGAAATGAGCTCCGCAGACAAATATGATTGAATTTGGAATTATGCTACGGCGCATCCTAATAAAGGGAAGGGGCATATCTCCAACTTCGTGAAACGAACAGTAATTCATATGACTTTGGTGTCATAATGACCTTTTTAATTGAGTTACAAATACGAATTGAACTAGTTTAGCTACTGAATATTATTATTAAATTGCTGTTTTTTTTTTTAATTTATTCATTATTCTGCTATCTACCAGTACTACTATACATATATGTACCATGTAGACAATTTTAACGAACACAGACTATAAAATTTTTGTTCTTTAATAATAATTATTTATTTGTTGGGCTCTCAAAAAAATCCTATTTAATTAGTTAAGAGTAAGATAATTTTTGTCCAATTTGCGAGTAATTTTCTCATTATAATTACATACTGGATGTAAGAAATTCATACATGTATGTAGGTACATACAAGGCAATAACAACAACTGACAGGTGAAATTGAATAAAAGCAAAACATACATTGACTCTCCCGACAGAAGGAAATTGACATGTCAATACAAGTCAAATACAGTGACTACCGTATTCCATCGATGAGGTACTATTGTGTAAATAAAATACCCGTTTACGCGTCTACGTGAAGTGCACAAATGTATTTATTTATGGACACCCATTGATTGTCTAAATTAAATTTTCCAAATGAAATTCCAATTCGAATAAAAGGCAAAAACCGGATGAAATTCATTGTTACAAATCGGCGAAAAGTGACGCTTAAAATGTATATCATCCGGTAGCTTTCATTAAATCGTCCACAGACACACGTAATAACACAGGCATGTGCATTATGAAGGTAAACAACAAGTCAGCCTACATATGTATACTTTCAATGAATAGAAAGTAAATTTAGTAACGTCTGCTTTTAGCAGTTCGTGACAAAGAATCTCGAATCAATGAAATAGACACAAAAACAGTCTCTTAATTTAGAAACAATTTAAAAGCTATAATTCAGCTTCCAATAGGACACGAAATTAATCAGATATGCTTCAGTAAAATATTGAATACTGAACAGATACAGGATGATAAAATTAAAAATTTATTTTAAATTACTCAAACTCATGTTAAGGCCATGTTACATGGCGCGTGGAGCGTGAATCGACATTCCACGCGCCCGCTGCCTCCATACCGTTAGGATACCCCTGTCCGATTCAGATCGCGCCGAACCCGTTACACAGAGCGTGGATTGGCAATTCATGCGACCTATAATAGGGGCTTTATACGACGCATGGAACGCGAATCGGCATTCCACGCGCTAGCCGCCGCCGTGCAAAAAAATCAAGGAAACTGTTGGGATGCGCCTGTGCGTCCCGACCGCGTCGAACCCGTTACACAAAGCGTGGAGCAATCCACGCGTTGTGTAGGAGAAGCTTTACATGGTGCATGTAGCGTGGATCGGCGCTCCACGCGCCCTCCATCGCCGTGAAAGGAAGTCAAAGGAACCACTATGACGCGCCTGTCCGCCCCAGACTGCGCCAAACCCGTTACACAGAACGTGGTTTGGCAATAGGGGCTTTTTACGGCGCATTGAACGTGGATCGACATTCCACGCGCTAGCCGCCGCCGTGCAAATGAATCAAAGAAACTGCTACGATACGCTTATGTGCTCCTAACCGCTCCAGACTCATTACATAGAGCGTGGATTGGCAATCCACGCACCGTGAAACAGTGGCTTTACACAAAGGAATCTAAGGCGTATTGAAAATATCAGACACATCTACTGGAATTCTAAGTTGTCCATAAGAGTGTTCTTTGCTGTATCAATTTTATCCTACGTTTGTAATTGGTGGGTAACTCAAGAAAGCAAACATCCGTAAAATAAAAGAAAATAAAATTTACGTGTGTATCTATGCATGATGATCTAAAATTGGTAAAGTAAAATAAATCCAAACAGTTGAAATATCTTAATAAAAACTAACTTTCTTTTCTCGAGTTTTAGACAATAAAGACTTTCGGGTGTATTTAAAGAAAACGAGAGACATGAACGTAGATTAGGGACATTTTATAAGCAGGAGTAACAGTAAAAAGGGACATAAATAGATCTATAAATTAGATTACTGTCAGCAAAAAGTTAGGAATGCAGCAGGTTCTACTTTTAGGGAAATACAAAAATTGGTTCAGGATATAAAAAGGGTGGAAATACGTATCTAACCAGTCAGTCGATCATGTGATGATGGTTTATATTTGTGTAGGTGTACGCACAGAAAGGCAAACGGAGTAGGAAGAAGCCGGAAACGGAAATTAACACGGTTCGAAAGCAGTAGCATTCAAACACTGAAAACATTTCATCGGCTTCGGAAACGTCCGTCAGTCACCGATCTAAAAGCTTCTGTAAGCAGATAAGCGATTTTCTGTTACATGTCACCATTAACGAGTAAATTCGGTTCATGTTTATGTGATTTATTCAAATTAATAAAAGTAAAGGTGTTTTTTACTTTTTCTTTTGTATTTAGAAACATTTGAGTTAATTGGCTGCTTTTCAACTGGAATGCTTTATTGACAAACCAAGTTCAACAAAAAAGTGCAATTTGTATACTTAATATATATTCCGTAAAAATTAATAAGCGGAGTTACCGTTAGTAACCTTAAGAAGCCGCTGATTTTCGATATCTAGGAGGTTAGATAATTAAGGATGTGGGATGTTCTAGTTTTAGGAACATGCTCAGGACAAAAAAACAGTGAAGGTACGTGTCCAACGAGTCTTATGACTGCCGACCCTACGTTGGTGATGATAATGACTTTCTCTAAATAAAAAAACTGACCACTGGACCACATAATATTTGAACTTTATAATATACTACATGTGCAGTACATAGCAACCTCATAAATGCGAAATAAAAAGAATTCTGTAAGGTTCATTTTGAAAGCATCTCGTCATGGCATTTCTTTAAGGATAACTACAGATATTTATGAGCATACCCTCCAGTAAGCTGACATCAAAAGTATATTGAAAAGTAAAAATGGCTTCTTTCTGTCCTCAGTTCCCTCCTATTCAAGTGTTCGCCACAAGGCAACTATTACATAGGGGCAACACTGAGAACGGATTTTGTAAAATATCGCATTCTAAAAGTCTCACTAAAACCTATTAGCTGAGGTTAGTAAACGACGAAATCCTGCTGTGTCTAACAGGGTAACATGATATTAATTTATTAAATACATGTAAATAAAAGACCTTCTTATTTCAAACAATATTTTAAAGTAGTCCAACCGAAAGTTGTGAATAGTTAAATCAGCAACTAAATATAAGAAATTTATAAAATAAACTTTGGTACGTTCAAATTCCAAAATCCAAACAGTAGCAGTTAAATTAAAAACAAAGCTATTTAAATTTTACTTCCGTTTGTAGTCCTTTTTTTTACTACTGTCAATAAAAAGGCTTCAATTACTGATTAGTATTTCATAGTAAACCAGACTACCCCAAATATAGTATAATTTTCCATGTCAGTTTAATACCCACTAGCATAAATTCTATGACGCATTAGGATAATTCCGTTGGTTGTGAAATAGTACAATACCGCAAGGTGACTAATTATTTTCGTGTTTATTAAAGGTCTTAATGCAATATCTACAAATTTACCCATACATTTACACACATAAATAGTTCATACCTCGAGATACCATAGAAATATGACTCTATATTTTGGCCTTAGCCAAAGTAGCACAAATTCCTACTACTAAAATTATTTTTACAGTGCCAATATTTCCGGTTGTACCTAAAACAGACATATAACTCCACTACGATTTACGGTATTAAGCATTTATCTCTAACAGTTTTCCAGAAAAAATCGAATATTTTATACTCAAAACTTTATATTAGCAAAATGGTTTTTTAGTTGTCGATGTCCAAAGTACAGACCATGACTCAGGTCTAGTCCTGGAGCAAGCTCGACGTTCCAGTATGATTAACTTCATTCATAACCACGTACTGTAATTATTTTTTTTATGAACGAAGTTAGGGTTCTATGCAAGGTCGGTCCACCCACTAATTTCTTTAAGCTCGTAGCTAAAATCTATCTGTCACAAAAATACAAAACTAGGTTCCATAATCCAAAACACAACATCTTCACTCAGACGTATGAGGAAAGCGAAGAATGATGATATGATATGATATGATAATTTATAACCACGTCATATAATTATTCTTTTTTTGTACCTAAGCGAAGCTAGGGTTTGCCCACCCACTAATCTCTGCAAGACCTCAGCTCTACTCTATCCGTCTTTATATTAGCAAAATGGTTTTTGATTTCGCATCGAACGGTATCTTTTAATATGGGTCATTCCATATGAAAAAAAAACTTATTCGTCTCGTAAGATTGTCAAAAGTATATAAGTTTCGATATTTCCGGCTCTGAATAGCGTACACATTTTGCCCATAGCAAAAACAATATGGTAATTCATACTAAAACGAACTGTACAAACCGCAGGTTTTTAGCTTTTATTGTTTAGACACTATTTAGTCTCATTGAAAAAGCTGAAAGCGTATTTTTTTTTAAAAACAGTTGAATATCCTAAAAACTAGTTGAGATAGGTAGAGGGAGCTGTTAACAAAGTCGACCTCAAATTAAACAGAGAAACGAAAAATGTAAAAATATATAGGGCGATCCCTTTAAAATAAAGAATTTAGGTAGTATTCAGAAGAAATTGAACACCTTGTATGACTGAAAATATTTTCTATATATGCACCATTGTGGTGTTATAGGCGGATGATGAGGATAACGTGGGTAGAAAAGGTTAGAAATAAAGAGGTATTGGAAAGAATAGGAGAAAAGAGGACTCTATGGAAGTCAATAAGAAATAGGCGAGATAGGTTAGTAGGACACCTTCTCAGACATGAAGGTCTAGTCACAGACACATTAGAGGCAGAAACAGGAGTTAGGAAGGGTAGAGGTAGACGTAGGTTAGATTACTGTTCGCAAATAGTTAAGGATGTGGGTTGTTCTTGTTTTAGGAAAATGCTAAGTTTAGCTTTGGATAGGAAAGATTTGAGGTACGTGTCCTACCAGTCTTAGGACTGACGACCTTATGATGATGATGCACCATATGATTCCGGACCGCTTTTATAAAAACATTTTTTTTATTAAATATATAATAACAAGTTTACGGACGAAACCACCTTAGGTGAAACACCCTGTATACCACACTCCCCCCTCCAATTATACTTGCTTATTTCGATTTTTTCATAAGGTCGACTTTCATTACAGTCACTGAACAGAATTATTCAAAAGCTATGTAATAATACCATCAATATAGTTTAACATTGATTCACTTATAAGTGTAATTTGTAAATCTTGCTTCATACATGCCAAAAATTAACATAGGAAAGGCGTGTACGCATGTAAATGTACATGCATTTGTATTTATAATTGTAAAAGCATATCCAACGCCCACTACAAGAATTCCGCAGCACAACGTAAGTGGGTCAGTCCGTAAGAACATTGGGAAATTAAAAGACAAGAACTATGAGTATCACTAATTTATTTCACCTCCACAATTATCTCTTGGTAATTTAATTAACCGCAGAATTGTGTAAGTACATATAGTACGAAAATTATTTAAGACATTCGAGTCCCGAGTCTCATTTAAATTGGGCAATTAAGAGCCTAATTACCGCGATTAACAGAAATGACAAAAAAAATACAACGTGTAATTATACAACACGCTACTGAAGTGAAACTTCTTCAAATATACCGGAATAGGGGTTAGGGAATTGGTTTAATGGTATTATTTGTACACTATGAATTTAAATTTTACATTATACATGCCGGAGTTGCCTGTAACGAACGTTGCATTGAAGCGCGCTCACGGCTTAAGCGATCCCCACTACGAAATCGACTACGTGGCCGAGTAGAGAGGGGACATCCGTTGCATGATTTCGTTACATAGCAACTCGCACGAAAACGAACTTACCCAACCGTTCGTAAGGAAGTTTCACTTCAATAACTATAACCGTTTGCTCAGACTAAAGCGCATAATAAGTAAAGACTTATTTATAAGGGGTAAAAAATGACCAATTCTGGATCTTGAGGACATGACTTCATTGAAGTATAAGTGCCCTTGGATAAGCGGTTATCTTTTTTTTACCATAAATTTAAGCAAGTTACTGTGAAATTCATCTCATCACAAAATGTGCAACATTTCTCATCCAATAAGTGTGTCAAATAAATACACCATTGGTTTTAATGAAGTTCATAATAAAATCCAAATTAAGAAATATCCACATAATTAATCTCCTCTACTGGGTATCAGTAACGCGACAGTAGCTCAGTCTAATTAAGACAACTAATTACGGATGCAAATAATAAATAATTAACTTGATCTCGGCCACAGATTTCAAATGGTGCAGAAAGGAACTTAAGAAGTTGCTGCAAAAATAGTTTGTAATTAAAAGAGATACTGCAGCTGTCGTACTATGTCCCTGCTATCAGAAATAGAAATGAGAAACTTTATCTATACACTGCCTCTCCCCAATCACCCACCAACACTAGTAGCTGAGTCTTTTATTAAATAGTCAGAGTATAGGCGATATTGTTTTATACATAAACTAGTGACCCGCCCCAGCTTCGCACGGGTGCAATCTGATACTAAATATATTTTTGTTTTGTTTAGATTATTATCGAAAAGGGGAAATCTTCAAAAGATACCCCCTGAACATACTAAATATACTACAGAATGTCTTTATATACTACATTCACAGTTTTTTTGTCATTAGACAATACAAACGGGCCGATACCGCTGCAACTGCTATGTCCCTGCATTTTAAATCTCTAATATCTTCGAAAATATTCATTTAAATTACATGCTCTAAAGGGCCATATTGATCTATATTAAATGCACAATGTATTTAAGGTACTTAATTAGATAAAGATTAATGCTGTATTGCTTAAAATCGCTTCGTAAATAAACCATTATTTCTCGTAAAAAGTAGAGGATAAAAAATGGTTATTGTGGGTTATCCCTAAGAGATAGACATATACCATCGCGGACTTTTATAGACCCTTTAAAGATGTACAATATTGTAGTACATTATTTTGATCTATCTCGTACGGTTCAGCCAGCGTTTGCAATGTAAGCGCAAATAATGTGTTTATTTACGACATCACATTAGAAACCTCTAAAATTATCAGTGTTTTCCTACTATATTATGCATGTATTATACATATAAACCTTCCTCTTGAATCACTCTATCTTTTAAAAAAAACCGCATCAAAATCTGTTGCGTAGTTTTAAAGATTTAAACATACATAGGGACAGACAGCGGGAAAGCGACTTTGTTTTATACTATGTACTGACAGTTATGACTACGGATGTCATATTGCGTTGTTTTACACCAGAGCTGGGCACACTTTAATTTCGTAGAAATCGCTACCTGAGGTTAGTTTGGGCCACTGCATACCCTTCAATGAGTACGAGAGAGTAAGCAGTAATGGCCCATATTGCTTTCCCTTTTTCTTCTCCCTTCCACTCCCATATTAAGCCCTTTCATCCTGTAAACTAGCGAAGCCTCTCTTGCAACTTAAATAATACCTACGAAAATTTTCTAATGATCGTCCGGCAGCTCAGGGGTAGCTACCGGACTACGTTCGCAATACTATTGGGTTCGGCTATGAAAGAGGGGACTCATCTACGAAATGGAAGGGATAAGAAAAGGAAAGAATCATCTCACTCGCACTCGCAGGAGCAATGAGGAGCTCCTTGACTATACCTGAGGAACACTCGGGAGTCAAAAGAGCCGAGTTTGCCCGGCTCTGTTTTACACCACTATCCAACTTTCTCAGAAGTTTTCTAGCAAACTGATTAAAAACCTTCTGACAAAATAATAATTTAATATAACCTTTTTTGTTAGAAGCAAAATATCCTTGTCATATTTATTGTGATGGAAGAACTTAATACCTAAGAGGAGAGTTTAAAAAAATACCAAAATTGTGAAGACAACAATTATAAAACGAGCATGAATCTTTATTTCTTATTACTCTATTCCTTCATAAACCTAATATTCCAATCAACAATTCTCTGTAATGCATCAATTCTCATGTTAGTGAATAAGAAAATACGATATTTTCCTGGAATCAATATCTTATTAATTGCGAAGACTGAAGTTATTATTAGGTGGTGATAGGAGTGGCAGCTTCACCTTGTTGTCACATGAGATAGTAAAAGCGTCATAATTAATCTAATAGATAAATAAATACAACCTTCAAGATGTACCCATTAATTTCGATGAATCATCCTTCAAACCCAACCGCATGTGTACATCGTCAAGGTGGATATTTACAGACAATCAATCATTAACTTTATTTTTTTAAGAAGAGGATCGCCATTGTTCTCCGAATTCTGAAAAATAAAATTTTGAATCGAAAAAATCATGTTTGTAGAAACGAATCATACTCCACATGTTACAATGAACGTTTAGAATGTGTTAAAACTAGAGAATTCTAAAAAAAGTGCCGGATATTAAGGCAAAGTACTCGGCAGTGCAGGGTAATTCTACCAGAAAAAAAAGAAAAGACCAACATCAACAATAATAAGTATAATAGGAAACCTACGTAATGAATATTGGTAATTAAGATTGTATTGGGATAGGTCGTTTGTTCTAATTTGTATTATTTATTGACTGCTAAAGTAAATTATTTGTTATTTCGATATATTTCTTGTGTTTACCTTTTCTCGTAAACATTTCTAACCTCTCTATCCACGGTATCGTCATCATTCGCCTGTAACACCACATTTCGAACGCTTCCAACCTTTTTTCTGCCGCGTCCACCGTCCATATTTCGCACCCGTACAGCGCAGTACTCCAAACATACACCTTTAACAATCTTTTTCGAATTTCTAAATTACCTGTTCGCGAACATAGAAATGGCTTCTTTTTATTGAAGGCGACTCGACCCTGCGCTATCCTCTGCTTCATCCCTTCTACTCCTTCCGTCCTGACTTACCTGACTTCCTAGATAGTTAAAATCAGCCACTTCTACTAATTTTTCTCCTATCTTTATATTCGTTCTTTCCCTACGTTTTCTTCCCTTGCATACCAGTATTTTTATTTTACTTTCATGTACTTATTCCATACAATACTGTTTTGTCAATACCGCCATCTCTCGCTATCTTTAATGATGTTGATCACGTTTTGGATGAATAGATTAAAAACTATCGGTAACAGTGTGCACCCTTGTCTGACTCCCTTCCTAATATTTACTTCTCTACCTAAAATCAGCCACTTTTTCAAATCTTTCGTCTCCTATCTTTATATTCGCTCTTTACTATTTCTTCCTTTGCATACCAGTATTTTTGTTTTACTTTTATTTATTTGCATACAATACAGCTTCCATAAAGGAAGAAAAAGGCATAAAAAAAGGAACAATCAAAGATAAAAACAGGTTTGTATTTTTAATAGAACCATTAGAATTAAATCGCATACATCGTATTTCGAAGAAAGTACTAGTAAACATTATCCATTTCACCGTTCAATCAAAGCGTATATTTTACAAATATAATAGAGGAATATTTTACTATTGTGTAAGTAAATTGATTTTTTACCACTATCTATTTTCAATGTTCTGTACTGTACCTACATCAGAAGATGATACTCCAACGAGGAATTCCATCAACGTCCATGTCATATCGTTACACCCTTGTGACATTATTTTTATGATGTGAATTTTTGATAACGGTATCTTTGCGTAGGTTTAAAAAATGAAAATGTGTAGACATGAAAATTGGTATTTTAAATTGTAAAGTTAATAGGGCTACGGATAAATTTTTGCCCTTATAAGTGTCAGTAATTCGGATGATATATGGATAGCTTAAAATCTGAAACCCATCTGTTCGTCAACCCAAGAACATTTCGAAAACTACTTCACTAAATTTTAAAATGGTTATCGCCATTATTTATTCAATACCTTGAAGAATATTTCGCAGTTGTGCATCTTGACCTGAACATACCGTGTATAGAGAAGGTTAGAAATGAAGAGGTATTAGAAATAATAGAGGACTCTATGGAAGTCAATAAGAAATAGACGAGTTAGGTTAGTAGGATACCTTCTCAGGCATGAAGGTCTAGTCTGAGACGTATTACAGGCACAAACGGGGTTAAAGGTATACCTAGATTATATTACTGTTCGCAAATAGTTAAGGGGTGGGTTGTTCTAGTTTTAGGGAAATGCGAAGATTAGCTCAGGATAGGAAAGAGTGGAGGTGCGTGTCCAATCAGTATTAGGACTGACGACCTTATGATGATGACAATGGATACATTTATTCATTATTCATAAGAAAGGCATGATTCAGGTTAATATAAAAATTTGTAATAATGTAACCCCCTTACACTTATCTCTCCGCTACAAATGCACCTTTAGAAATCGTTACGTCTACTAAAACCATTAACAGAATTTATCGGAATAAAAATACCTACGTTGATGGAAATTATTGCGATGTACTAATAGACTTAACAATTGCTAACAAAGATTTGCAAAAATTTTCTCCAAGCAATAAAAATTCAAATTCTGTCTTAATCCAATTCGCCATCATTAGCTTGATATCACTGCACCGTCCCCCATTAGGTTCTCCTCAGCTCGAACTCAGATCACCAGTTAAAAAAAGTTAACCACCGCTGATAAGGGTGTGGACATAGCTGGGACCTCGCTAGGGACCTAATATACTGACCAAAGCTGGAACCTTCGACCCTTGCAGAAGTGTGGAAATACTGATGCCTCGATCTTATGCATTTTTAAGCTATTGTAGCTTTTAGGTCAATTCTAAGCAAACGGCGAATTAATGTGGATTTCCCTTCAATTAATCAAACCAGCCACGAAAAAGTACTAGACATCCTCTCAGCAAAAAAAAAAACCTTTCCAACAAGGAGAATTTCATCATCTCTATAAGACATAACGAATGATTCCAATTGTTTTTTAGAATGTATGCGAATGAGAATAAGTACACTTGATTACATTTTGGGCAAATTAGGAGATAAACTAGATAGAACCTAACAGAATTTCCATTCCGAACTGTCACGTGTGCTATTATCGAGAGTTAAAAAATCTAAACTAGGATCCACAGTCGAAAGTAACCAGACCAACGCGCGAAGCGAAGAATGATGCTCGATGCTCCAGTATGACCATCTTCATTTATAACCACGAACTGTAATTAGGTACCCTATTTTGTAAGCGAAGCTAGGAATCATGCTAAGGTTGTTCCACCCACTAATCTCCCCAAGACCTAAAACTCTGCTCTACCTGTCACAAAAATACTAAATTAGTTGTCGATGTCCAAAGTACCAGACCATGACTCAGGTCTAGTCATGCAGCAAAGGACGATGCTCGACGTTCCAGTATGATTATTTTAATTTATAACCACGTACTGTAATTATCTTTTTTTTGCGAGCGAAGCTAGGGTTCTATGCTAGAGTCGGTCCACCCACTAATTTCTTCGAACTCGTAGCTCAAATGTATCGGTCACAAAAATACAAAACTAGGTTTCATAGTCCAATGCACCAGACTTTGACTTAGAAATATTCCTAAAGCAAAGAATCATAATCAATGTCCCAGTATGATCATTTATAACCACGTCATATAATTATTCCTTTTTTGTGAGCGAAGCTAAGGTATCGTGCTAGGGTTTGCCCATCCACTAATCTCTGCAAGACCTCAGCTCTACTTTATCCGTCACAGATATACTAAGCTATTTTCCGTAGTCCAAAGCAGCAGACTATGATTCAGGCCTAGTCCTGGAGCAAAGGATGATATTCGACGATCAAGTATGATTATCTTCATCTATAACCACGTACTATAATTATTTTTTTTATGAGCGAAGCTACAGTTCTATGCTAGGGTAGGTCCGCCCACTAACTTCTTCAAGATCGTAGCTTAAATCTATCTGTCACAAAAATGCAAAACAAGGTTCCATAATCCAAAGCACCAGACCTTGACTCAGACATATGCCTAAAGCGAAGAATCATGATCAATATCCCAGTATGATCATTTATAACCACGTCATATAATTATTTTTTTTTGTGAGCGACGCTAAGGTATCGTGCTAGGGTTTGCCCATCCACTAATCTCTGCAAGACCTCAGCTCTACTCTATCCGCCACAGATATACTAAACTATTTTCCGTAGTCCAAAGCAGCAGACCATGACTCATGCCTAGTCCTAGAGCACCGACGATCAAATATGATTATCTTCATTTACAACCACGCACTATAATTATTTTTTTTGTGAGCGAAGCTACAGTTCTATGCTAGGGTCGGTCCGCCCACTAACTTCTTCAAGATCGTAGCTTAAATCTATCTGTCACAAAAATGCAAAACAAGGTTCCATAATCCAAAGCACCAGACCTTGACTCAGACATATGCCTAAAGCGAAGAATCATGATCAGTATCCCAGGACGATCATTTATAACCACGTCATATAATTATTCTTTTTTGTGAACGAAGTTAGTGTGTCATGCTAGCGTTTGCTCACCCACAAATCTCTCCAAGACCTCAGCTCTGCTTTATCCGTCACAGATATACTAAACTAGTTTCCGTAGTCCAAAGCACTAGACCATATCTCAGGCCTAGTCCTGGAGCAAAGTATGATACTCGATATATAACCACGTACTATAATTATTTTTTTTTGTGAGCGAAGCTAGGATTCTCTGCTAGGGTCTGTCCGNTGTGCTTACTTTAGACGTTGGACAACCGACATTGTTTAGTTTACATTCAACCCATATGTAACTGCTCAGTCCACATCACAATTTGTACTTAAAGATTTATCTGTAGTACACCTACGTGGTCAAATCACAACAAGGGTCGGCTTCAGATTGTCCCTTATTCAAGCTATTGTACTCACCATGCGATTTCTTATTGTATCAAGTTTACGCCTCTAAAGATCCACACTTTTAGTTGCGCCCTGTATAAGTAAATCGCAGCAGACTTTTTATTTGTTTAGAAACCGACTGATACGACTAACCTACATCACTTAAATATGTGCAAATCAATTTAACGACCGGTGTGAATTTCATCGTTACATCCGCACTTAAGTTGTAACGTTCTTTTATTGCTTGATGCAAAAAGGAATTTCTAAGGAAATGGCTAGAAAAAAAAAACTGACCAGAAATGCGCTGTTGTGCAAAGGAGCTCAAGTGGGAGAACGTAAATAGAACGTCTTTCTTTGTGTTGGTACAGTTAGTACTTGCTTTAAAGCGCAAATTAATAATTTGAACGCAGAACAAATAAAATCTCGGAAATCGGGTCACGGAAAACCGCAAATGCAATGTCAGTTCAGGAAATATTTAAAAATAAAAGAGTATGTCAACAAAAAAAGAAATTGTTATAGGTAATTTTATTGTTACATAATTATTATGTTATCGATTTAACAACAATGATTCGTTGTAACGGTTTTTAAATCAGGCAGAAATCTAACGTAGCTAGAAATATTTTCTAATATCAAATAAATACATTCACAACAAGGAGGGTCTCTTGTGGATAACACCGTTACAATTATTGTGGTCAATATGTAATTCTCTGACTTTAACATTGCGGTGCTATATGCTCAACATAGCATTAACAATATTTGAATAAAATAATACCATATAAAACATTAAATTTCTGATTTGTTTAATTTTATAACAGAATTATGTAATACGCCTTTTTGTTATGTAATAGAAAGAACTTTATCAGGAAAGTTAAAGTTATTTCTCTTTTAACTCGAACAGACGAAATTTTTATTTCATTTTTATTATGCCATGATTTAATTTAATCTATATATATATACTTAAGTAAATTTCGTTATACAATAATAGAAATTGTTGTTTGTTCATGCATTCATACAGTTTATCAGTTACTAACGCTGCTAAGAGAACATACATTCTAATGCATAGTGAGAAAGTAGGGCGAAGAGGCTCTTCAGGGCTAAGAGAGAGACAGATGGGGGCGGACAAAATGAAGGCGCAAGGAGTAAAAGGGTAGACCGCTGAGACATGACAGGATGCGTACCTAAAAAAGCCGGACTAGTATCTGAGGCTAGTACAAACGCCTATCGAGCTGTGGTGCAGCCGTTTGAGGTGACGACTCGGTGGAACCTTGTACCGAACCCTAGTATTCTTAGCAGCCTACAGGTAAATCACACACTGTTTACCCCTAAAACTGAGATAACCCGTAACCGATCCCACAAATCTGTGTATAAGCCGGAACGTTAGTCAGGATCTGTGGTAGAGGATCCACGAAAGTGACCTCGTCCTTTACTCATACCAGGTGGTAAGTGTAGTTCGACCGATACAACTAGCCAAAGAAGGGGCCCCACCGGGGACGTGGCTTTCCGGTACCCCTCGATTGGCGTCGGCCTCTTAGTAGCCGTAGTTTCGCTGTGGCGGTTTGGAGGCTCTGGCCATTTATATGCTTTGTATGGAGTCCGTTAAGAAGAAGGCCCACCAACTGTGTGGCTATACCAGTCGGCGTGGAGATCGAACTAGTAGCTCCACGTGCATAAGGATCCAAGTTTAGTTTCCTGGCGTTTGAGGTATCGGGCCGTGAAGGCCATAGCACTAGCATCCCAACCAGCGACTGTATTTCACAGTGGCAGGTACTTGAAGTATCGGATCATGACAACCTGGACTACTATCCGATACATAGTCCTCACTTTGGGTGAGGCAGGCGCTTGAGGTGTCGGTCCAAGGTTCCAGGGGCATTAGTATTTGATTACGTCCCTCAGGATGCTCTGTAATGGGCACGATCAACGCTAAGAAAAACTAACGTGTCAAACCCGCTACAACTATTATTCTTTTTGGCGTTTTGGTCAAAAGTGGTAACGATTACCATTTGCTCCATTGTATACAGAAGTATAATCCTAATTTTTACGTTATGCAATAAGAATTCATATAAAATCGTCAGTCTCTTTTACCGTTAAATTAATTTCTATAATTTTCTTCCATCACTTACCCATCGCTAAGTGTCATCTGACCTGCCAAGTGTAATTAAATACCGATAGATCTTTTTTAATAGAGTACTTCACCTCAACTGTTTCTGTCTTCTGCCCATTGTACTTAATGACCATGAAATTCGTAGCACGACGACATTGCACCAATAGAATTAAAGCTACCAGACCGCAAAATAAGCAATTCGTTTTAGACGCTTCAGCAATCATTTATAACCACGTCATATAATTATTTTTTTTTGTGAGCGACGCTAAGGTATCGTGCTAGGGTTTGCCCATCCACTAATCTCTGCAAGACCTCAGCTCTACTTTATCCGTCACAGATATACTAAACTATTTTCCGTAGTCCAAAGCAGCAGACCATGACTCATGCCTAGTCCTAGAGCACCGACGATCAAATATGATTATCTTCATTTACAACCACGCACTATAATTATTTTTTTTGTGAGCGAAGCTACAGTTCTATGCTAGGGTCGGTCCGCCCACTAACTTCTTCAAGATCGTAGCTTAAATCTATCTGTCACAAAAATGCAAAACAAGGTTCCATAATCCAAAGCACCAGACCTTGACTCAGACATATGCCTAAAGCGAAGAATCATGATCAGTATCCCAGGACGATCATTTATAACCACGTCATATAATTATTCTTTTTTGTGAACGAAGTTAGTGTGTCATGCTAGCGTTTGCTCACCCACAAATCTCTCCAAGACCTCAGCTCTGCTTTATCCGTCACAGATATACTAAACTAGTTTCCGTAGTCCAAAGCACTAGACCATATCTCAGGCCTAGTCCTGGAGCAAAGTATGATACTCGATATATAACCACGTACTATAATTATTTTTTTTGTNAAGCCAGTCATCTAGCAAGCGGCTTCAATTTCCAACAATTTTTTGTTGTGTAAGTATGTGTGTTGATGTTTTGTAATTTGTTGTTTGTGTTTACTTTAGACGTTGTCCACATTGTTTAGTTTACATTCAACCCATATGTAACTGCTCAGTCCATATCGCAATTTGTACTCAAAGATTTAGTTGTAGTAAACCCACGTGGTCAAATCACAACCAAAACTGGCTTCAGATTGTAACTTTTTTGTCCCTTACTCACGCTGTTGTACTCACCATGCGATTTCTTATTGTTACCTAGTCTACACCTTCAAAGCTCCACACTTTTTGTTGCACCCTGTATAAGTAAATCGTAGTAGCCCCTTAAAGTCCTAAGCACACATACGATTACCTTAATCTTAAATGCGCAATTTAGCAACTACATAAATTGCCCAGAACTGAAATGTACCCATTGTATTGGGTTGTTCGGAAAGTCATTTCCTTTTTTCCCGACAGAGGATTTAATTGTATTCTTTTGCACCCAACTTCACATTTAAGCCGTATAATTTTTATATGCTTTGAGAGCTCATATAGCAAGGCTTGTGTGTGAAAAATTCCAATTAATTCTACGCAGTAGTTTTTGGTTGGTG
>NW_020442420.1:331103-347647 GCF_000699045.2 Agrilus planipennis
ACTAGCCAAAGAAGGGGCCCCACCGGGGACGTGGCTTTCCGGTACCCCTCGATTGGCGTCGGCCTCTTAGTAGCCGTAGTTTCGCTGTGGCGGTTTGGAGGCTCTGGCCATTTATATGCTTTGTATGGAGTCCGTTAAGAAGAAGGCCCACCAACTGTGTGGCTATACCAGTCGGCGTGGAGATCGAACTAGTAGCTCCACGTGCATAAGGATCCAAGTTTAGTTTCCTGGCGTTTGAGGTATCGGGCCGTGAAGGCCATAGCACTAGCATCCCAACCAGCGACTGTATTTCACAGTGGCAGGTACTTGAAGTATCGGATCATGACAACCTGGACTACTATCCGATACATAGTCCTCACTTTGGGTGAGGCAGGCGCTTGAGGTGTCGGTCCAAGGTTTCAGGGGCATTAGTATTTTATTACGTCCCTCAGGATGCTCTGTAATGGGCACGATCAACGCTAAGAAAAACTAACGTGTCAAACCCGCTACAACTATTATTCTTTTTGGCGTTTTGGTCAAAAGTGGTAACGATTACCATTTGCTCCATTGTATACAGAAGTATAATCCTAATTTTAACTTGATTTTTACAACGTTATGCAATAAGAATTCATATAAAATCGTCAGTCTCTTTTACCGTTAAATTAATTTCTATAATTTTCTTCCATCACTTACCCATCGCTAAGTGTCATCTGACCTGCCAAGTGTAATTAAATACCAATAGATCTTTTTTAATAGAGTACTTCACCTCAACTGTTTCTGTCTTCTGCCCATTGTACTTAATGACCATGAAATTCGTAGCACGACGACATTGCACCAATAGAATTAAAGCTACCAGACCGCAAAATAAGCAATTCGTTTTAGACGCTTCAGCAGACTCTTATTTCCACTTCCTCGTGAAATGCAGCTTTGACTTATACAGGGTGTTAGAAAATACCACAAATGGCGCGGTAAACGCCATCTGCAGTAAGATGCTACATTTTAGGATTACGCATGCTCCAACAAGGTCCATTTAAATATATGATTATCTACTTGCTGAAACGAATCCCGGCGTACCTAACCTTAACGTGATTGGCACGTTACCATAATCGAATAAAACAATTCGAAGTGGTCCGTCTTCTGTCGAAACTGCCAAACGCGGATCGCGATTTCGATCTTCTTGGATCTCATCAGCGCGTCGCAAACAGCTCCGAAAGAATACAGACCAACGTTTACCAGTTGTCTTAACAGCGCGTTTTAGAAAATACCACAAATGGTGCGGTAAACACCAATAACGTTGAGGTTAGCTACGCCCGGATTCGTTTCAGCAAGTAGATATTCATATATTTAAATGGACCTTGTTGGAGCATACGTAATCCTAAAATCGTACTACAGATGGCGTTTACCGCGCCATTTGTGGTATTTTCTAAAACGCGCTACTAGGACAGCGGGTAAAAGTTGGTATGTGTTCTGTCGGAGCTGTCTGCGACGCGCCGATAAGCTCCAAGAAGATCGAAATCGCGATCCGCGTCTGGCAGTTTCGACAGAATACGGACCACTTCGAATTATTTTATTGTATAGGGGTAACTAAAGTAATAACAGAAGATAATAATAAATGATGAGCCAGATCCAATCCCGCACGACTTCTTGTTTGTATATAGTTGTCAAAACAGCGCGTGTATTAAACACCAATGCACAATCACAATCAAACAGCCATATAACAATCACTGCAAATGGAATTCGCCAAATGCCTGACATTTTTGGGCATGTGAAAAATTTTGGTAGGCGTCTTGAAGCCAGTCATCTAGCAAGCGGCTTCAATTTCCAACAATTTTTTGTTGTGTACGCATGTGTATGTGTGTATAGTTATTGATATTTTATAATTTGTTGTTTGTGCTTACTTTAGACGTTGGACAACCGACATTGTTTAGTTTACATTCAACCCATATGTAACTGCTCAGTCCACATCACAATTTGTACTTAAAGATTTATCTGTAGTACACCTACGTGGTCAAATCACAACAAGGGTCGGCTTCAGATTGTCCCTTATTCAAGCTATTGTACTCACCATGCGATTTCTTATTGTATCAAGTTTACGCCTCTAAAGATCCACACTTTTAGTTGCGCCCTGTATAAGTAAATCGCAGCAGCGCCTTGAAGTCCTAAGCACACATACGATTACTATTATTATTATTATTAATCTTNAAATTTTCAAAACTAATTTAACTGACCTGTAATGACCAATGTTTTTAAGAAAAAGAAATGTAGAAATGACGGAGTTTTATCTTCCGGCCGGGTACATAGTAAAAGTATGTAAAAAAAACCGAATGTTTTACATGACCACTACCTTTCAAAAATTTCAAAAAGTTGCTTTCTCAATTTTTATAGGATATAGCAATGTATAAATCATTGTCTGATAATTATTACTTTCGTTTGAAAACAAGGAAATGTCTCAAGTTGAATGAGGCAGCAAATAAATTCAGAGAAATTTCAAATCGACATACATACCCGATGACAGAATCTGAATCATGGGTCGATGACACTTCCGAGAATGACATTTATACAATGGGAGAAAATGACTTCCTAATTCAAATGCTATACTATAACCATTTAACCAATTCAACCAGATTTGAGTTTAAATGTTTACCTGTTTCAAGTTACTATTTATAAAGAGACATCAAATTTCCCGATTATTGCTAAAAATACACTAAAAATAATTCACCCCTTAAGAGTTTTATAGAAATAAAATGCTCTCTCTAACATTATATAGTTTCAAATAGAAAATGTTAATTTTTGTAAGCATCTATCTCCAAATATGAGAACACAATTATATCTACTGAGTATTAATTTTAATGAAGTCGGTTTTATAGAAATTAAAACTCTTCAAAACCATTATATCACCTGATAATACATCAGTGCAAATATTTTTGCTTAAGCATTAATTTGATGTTTATTACATCCTAGGGATATCTAATTAGAGTAAATATCACCATCAATTTGAATTGTATGTTCGGTGTCGATGCAAATATTTTTGCTTAAGCATTAATTTGATGTTTATTACACCCTAGGGATATCTAATTAGAGTAGATATCACCATCAATTTGAATTGTAAGACGTAAATAAGTAACAAAAAAATTAAAACGATAATATCATTATGATATTACATTAATATTTGTAATTATTACTTTCTTATATTACATCAATATTTTGGTACTACTTGAAATAATAAAATAATCAACCAACAGATATGTATCAGGATGATCAGGTATTAAATATCCATGCCTGAGTCTAGCCTACAAATAAAGAAAACACAAGTGAGAGTGCTCTTGTCCCTCTCAAAGAAAGGTACATATATGTATGAATTGATAATTCGTGTTCTATTGGCATCGTTACCATTTTATTACTAAAAACATCAATTACTGAGAAATGACACTGAAACGTGCAGTGGACATAAATAGGGCTGCCATCCGTCCGGGATCCCCCGGATTTGTTCTAGTTTAAAGAACGTCCGGGGGACGTCTGACAGAGGTTTTTAATAAAAGGTGTCCGGGTGTAATCCTATGGCGGCTGAAGAGGACCTTCACTGGTCTTAGAACGGGCTGAGGTAGAGGGGTTTTAGTCGGTAGGTCCTCGGGAATCCGACACTACCCAGTCGTACGGACGGCTGGGTGTCTTTTGAAGATTTCCCCTCTTCCACGAAAACATAAGAAAAAAAAAAGAACCTATGGACCATAAAGGGCCCACTCGCATTACGTCCGCTCCAGTATCACCCTTGGACGCAAAGGGTTGTAACTCGCAATGCGCCGGTATTACTCATTTACTTGGCATGATCGGTAGGTAATTAGGGATGCAATGGTCATAAAGAGCAAACTCACATTGTGATTTCTCCAAGTGACTACACAAAAACCACACTCTTACGAATTACCAATATCGAGTAATTATTTATCAATAATATTATTCGTGTAAAATGTTCATTTAGCAAGTAATTCAAGAGTTAGGCAAACATAAAAGGCAGAGCGCTCAGTAAATAAACTCACCCTTTTTTGAAGTCAACACAGCACGCATTCACTGTCATTAACACACTACCCTGATTAAGATTAACGGAATAGTTGAAACTACATATATAGTATATGTATGTATTTACAAAACATTCCCGTAGCTACATAGGTAAACTAGGGACGGAGCGAGTCCACGATCTAAACAAATGAGTATTTCAAATATTTCCGAATATGCTGCCTTTGATTGTCTTTTACATTAGGGTGTATCTGATACATTATGTATTGGAATAGTCCGAGTTCTTACAGAATACACCTCATAATACATATCTATTGCTCATCTTTAATTTACTTATTGTAGATAAAGTCTGTTGTTTTATGTATGTAGGCATGTTTTCCGATGTAGGTAACCCACTTTTTTGCGAAACTTAATCCATTAATTCGATTATGATAATTGACCCTGCCCGGCTCATTTCGCTGTTATGAAATGCACACGTAAGCGAAAAATTAATTTGTTTACTTCGTTCAGAATAAATGCCTTCTCGTGTTATGATGTGCCTATTTTACGTAATCAAAATCAATATGTTCAAAAATTAACGCGCTGCAAGATACTTTTCACTAAATGAATGAAAATTCAAAAACAAGAAACTCCAAAATATAGGCATATAGATAAGGCAAAATGTTCACTGAACATATAAATTACACATTTCATTGTCGACATTTTGAATTTTTTATATCACACGAGCAAAAATTCATAATTTGGTGAATATGTGTGTGGAATATATTACTTTTTCTGATCTTATCTTCTATCTTCTGATTCTCTGAAAAGTACCCTAAACTAACCGAACAAAGTTTTGCACGAAAACAACAAGTGAAGCAATGAACATCATTCTACTCATTGATTTATGTTTATGGTTGAAATATTATTACATAATGTGCAGATACTTATCATGAAAATATGTAAACCAATTGCAATAAAAGCAACGTTTTTGTAAATACTGGGTGTAACAGAAAGTGAGAAGCTTGCAAAATATTTTAGGGTATAAAACAAGACAATTAAGTAAGTATTTGTATGTCAGGAATGTTACCGTTTTTTCAAAAAAAGTACAAATAAATTCAATTCCGGTCCGTTGCACCGCACTTAATCAGCTACCATCACTCTCGTATTTGCTTTGTATTTTTTGCTTATGTATAGTTTATTTATTATATTAGATTATGTGTGATACAGGGTGTTTATATTAACAGTCAACCTCTAATAGCAGTTTGTTCTTTTAACGTTTAAACCTTATATGAGGTAATCAAAGTGCAGGTCAATAAAGTAATTCGGCAATACAGCATCAATTATCAGTGTAGGTCAGTATGTCACTGTAGAAGCGTTGTTGTTACAATAATGCGGTATGATACTTATTTACGGGTTGGAACTATATCGCCGCTGTAGGGACGAAATCTTTGATTTCAAAGGAGATAATCCCCAAAAGAGTACACGCGAAATAGCAAGGAATGTTGGCTCCTCTTGTTTCAGTGTAATTTCAGTTGTAGTTATTAGGATTAGGGATAAGTATGCAATATTAAGCATGGTGTAATTCTCCATATTTATATAAGTTACTGCATTGGCTGCTATAGTGTATGAATGTTCATTATTACAAATATCACCCTGTTGGGGCCTCTCAAAACATTTGGTCCCAATAGATAAATTCTACGAAGGCTTCGTCGGTCAGCTACCCTTATTTAATTGCACTACGCTGTAATGATATCTATGTATTTTTGGGTCTTTTCCTATACTTTTCTATAGCTTTTGTTCTCGCAGGTACTGGTGGTGGTAATATTATAGGTTTGATTTTATTCCATTTTTGTAGTAGTTGAGTTCAGTTCAAAAGTTAAGTTTTGTCGTTCAGCTTAACCGGATCTATTTTTTGTCGCTAATTTTGTCTTCCGTTTTTACATTGTCTTCATGTTCTGAATATGTTTAAGTGTTGTAAATAAAGTGTGTACATAGTTTTGTTTTACACTGGAATTTTATTCACTTTGGTCATTTATCCGAAAACATTCTGAGAAAATACTGCTCGTGGAAACACGGCAAACATTGGTCCTTCGAGCCGGATATCGTGCACTAGTTAGCGAGTCAGCAATACTTCCTGAGCTCCTAAAAATTCTACATATTGGATTTAATCGAAGCCACAGCATTACTTCCTGGGCTACTCAAGTTTGGACAAACGCAACAGCATATTCAGAGTTGGAACAAGTTGTCGCAGTAAGTCTCCATTTTCCTTCTCCTTTCTACCATTTTATTTTTGTCGGTTTGTCGTTCAAAATGGCTTTCATTTCGGGTACAGAAAGTGTAGAAACTCTCATTTTAAAGCGAGGTCAAGTCAAAGCCAGTGCAACACGCTTTCGTAAATATTTAGACTCTCTTTCGGAAAATACTCTCGACATTTCAGATGTAAAACGACGATTAGGCAATTTCATGAATAATCTTCAAAAATTTGAAGCAATACAATCACAAATTGAAATTTTACAACCCACAGACGCGGAAGAGGACGATNAGTAATCTAATCTAGGTCTACCTCTACCCCTCCTAACTCCTGTTTCTGCCTCTAATATGTCTCTGACTAGACCTTCATGCCTGAGAAGGTGTCCTACCAACCTATTTCGCCTATTTTTTATTGACTTCCACAGAACCCTCTGTTCTCCTATCCTTTCTAATATGTTACCTATTAATTTCCTAACCTCTATCCACGGTATCCTCATCATTCGCCAGTAACGCGACATTTCGAACGCTTCCAACCTTTTCTTTTCCGCCTCGCCCACTGTCCATATTTCGCACCCGTACATCGCCGCGCTCTAAACATACACCTTTAATAATCTCTTTCGAATTTCTAAATTACTCACCTATAAAAAAGGGCATTGAATAAGTAAAATTTTAATACTTAGTTTAGTAGCAACTCTAGGTACTTCATTATTAAGACAAAAATTAAAACAAAAGAAGACATACAGTTTATTATAAAACTGTCCAATTTCATAGGAACATGTGCCCAACATACAAACATAAATTTTGTCATGTTCGTAACCGAAGATAAAGATCAAACAAACGGTATGCTTTATTTATGGCACGGATAAAACAGCAAGAGGATACATAACTTCTACTTGATATTCGACCTAAAATTTTTCTTTAGGCTGTGTACGTGTTGTGTATGTAGAAATGGCTACATTACAACATTTTAAAGTGTACTGTTACTTCTTTGTTTTGGTTTCGGTTACAAAACAAACGAGTAAAACAAAACCTGCAATAGGCCACATACGCCGGCACAATAATGTAGATACATATTTACTGTAATAATAACTATTGATAACTTATTGCATTGTACATTGCCTACTGAACAGTGCTATTAACACATCTTGTAAGTGATATAAAACAGATGTATTATTACCATTTTGTTTATTATTTAAATGGCACATGCCAAACCTATATACAGATACGGTGTTGTATGTCAACAATCATTGTTTATCATGTTTGTTTATATTTTGTTATCGACTCGTGGCGAAAACTATTTCAACCACGCAAGAGCTGTATCTTAATAATGAGAACTACCCGCAAATACATTTTACTAACATCAATACGAAGTTTAAATATATGAAATCCCATGACATTGTTAGTTACTTAATAGTGGATTAATATGCAATATTAATTTGAAATCATTTTTCGATTTTTTATTTACCCACTACAAACTACCTCAAATTAATGAGGGAAAAATTGTTGCTGTTGTCACACCCCCGCCGGGAATCGAACCCGGGACCTTTGGCTTTACGCACCAATGTTCTGACCACTAAACTACGAGAGGTGACAACAACAACCACGACCAACCGACCTACAAGGTTAACGATCCGTCGAACTAATGTAACTATATACTGAATATACTATGATTAAACATACATATAATTTAGATATCTTTTAGAAGTGAGTTAGTTTAATATGAAATATTATTCTGAAAATTCATTTCTGAATTTTTTACCCACTACACGCTACCTCAAATTAATGAGGGAAAAATTGTTGCTGTTGTCACACCCCCGTCGGGAATCGAACCCGGGACCTTTGGCTTTACGCACCAATGTTCTGACCACTAAACTACGAGAGGTGACAACAACAACCACGACCAACCGACCTACAAGGTTAACGATCCGTCGAACTAATGTAACTATATACTGAATATACTATGATTAAACATACATATAATTTAGATATCTTTTAGAAGTGAGTTAGTTTAATATGAAATATTATTCTGAAAATTCATTTCTGAATTTTTTACCCACTACACGCTACCTCAAATTAATGAGGGAAAAATTGTTGCTGTTGTCACACCCCCGTCGGGAATCGAACCCGGGACCTTTGGCTTTACGCACCAATGTTCTGACCACTAAACTACGAGAGGTGACAACAACAACCACGACCAACCGACCTACAAGGTTAACGATCCGTCGAACTAATGTAACTATATACTGAATATACTATGATTAAACATACATATAATTTAGATATCTTTTAGAAGTGAGTTAGTTTAATATGAAATATTATTCTGAAAATTCATTTCTGAATTTTTTACCCACTACACGCTACCTCAAATTAATGAGGGAAAAATTGTTGCTGTTGTCACACCCCCGTCGGGAATCGAACCCGGGACCTTTGGCTTTACGCACCAATGTTCTGACCACTAAACTACGAGAGGTGACAACAACAACCACGACCAACCGACCTACAAGGTTAACGATCCGTCGAACTAATGTAACTATATACTGAATATACTATGATTAAACATACATATAATTTAGATATCTTTTAGAAGTGAGTTAGTTTAATATGAAATATTATTCTGAAAATTCATTTCTGAATTTTTTACCCACTACACGCTACCTCAAATTAATGAGGGAAAAATTGTTGCTGTTGTCACACCCCCGTCGGGAATCGAACCCGGGACCTTTGGCTTTACGCACCAATGTTCTGACCACTAAACTACGAGAGGTGACAACAACAACCACGACCAACCGACCTACAAGGTTAACGATCCGTCGAACTAATGTAACTATATACTGAATATACTATGATTAAACATACATATAATTTAGATATCTTTTAGAAGTGAGTTAGTTTAATATGAAATATTATTCTGAAAATTCATTTCTGAATTTTTTACCCACTACACGCTACCTCAAATTAATGAGGGAAAAATTGTTGCTGTTGTCACACCCCCGTCGGGAATCGAACCCGGGACCTTTGGCTTTACGCACCAATGTTCTGACCACTAAACTACGAGAGGTGACAACAACAACCACGACCAACCGACCTACAAGGTTAACGATCCGTCGAACTAATGTAACTATATACTGAATATACTATGATTAAACATACATATAATTTAGATATCTTTTAGAAGTGAGTTAGTTTAATATGAAATATTATTCTGAAAATTCATTTCTGAATTTTTTACCCACTACACGCTACCTCAAATTAATGAGGGAAAAATTGTTGCTGTTGTCACACCCCCGTCGGGAATCGAACCCGGGACCTTTGGCTTTACGCACCAATGTTCTGACCACTAAACTACGAGAGGTGACAACAACAACCACGACCAACCGACCTACAAGGTTAACGATCCGTCGAACTAATGTAACTATATACTGAATATACTATGATTAAACATACATATAATTTAGATATCTTTTAGAAGTGAGTTAGTTTAATATGAAATATTATTCTGAAAATTCATTTCTGAATTTTTTACCCACTACACGCTACCTCAAATTAATGAGGGAAAAATTGTTGCTGTTGTCACACCCCCGTCGGGAATCGAACCCGGGACCTTTGGCTTTACGCACCAATGTTCTGACCACTAAACTACGAGAGGTGACAACAACAACNACAACGTACACAGCTGCAGTTCTTATCTATTTCGGCAACTTAGAAAGTACTGCTTAATGATTTATAATGCCGCATTGTTGTCGTTAAATAGAGTGAGCGTGACGCTATATAGAGTGTAATATTGTATAGAAAACAATGTAAACCAACCAAAGTCAAGCTATTTCGACGTTTTAAGGAGTTTGTCGTTAAATCGAGTGACATTATAAAGAGTTTACACTGTATTTCTAAAGTTAACAATTGTTTATCAGTCGTGATTCGCAATGAACACAAACATTTAAACACCAAAATACCTACAACAATTTGCCTTGGTCATGATTACAATAAACGAACAAGTACATAGCCGATGGTACCTTTTTTGTTGATTAAACCTGCCTACTACTAAAAAATGATCATTGAAGATCTTGTAATCACCCTGCCTGTCGACACAAAAGTAACACCGCATTATTATCCCATTACTTTGTTAAGTTTAACATTTCGTTGGGTGTGCAAAGTCGTGTTTTAACGGTGCTAACGTGGTTACGTCAAAGTTTTATGTTATTGCAGGTAGATGTATATTTATGTATGTAAGAAGCGTCCATCCTACACAATTTACACGTACATTATACCTACATACAGGTATATACAAACACGCAATACATACGAAACCTCGTTCGATGTTGCCGACTTTTACTTAATAATTTATTTCAAAACGTACTTGCAGTTCTTGAGTTTAAACTGACAACGGGGTAGGTCAACGTCCGTGAAACGCCACAACAAAGAGGTGGAAGTAAAAAAAGTGAACATACCAGAATTGACTGGTAAATTGCCTGCGAAAGATAGTAACTAGGTACCTTCGTGGTTTATAGGATAATGGATAATAGAACATTACACGTTTCAACTTATCGTGTAATGTCTACATGTAAAGCATTTGATAATTTAAATATATAAGTACACACACAAACATTTAAGTGCCCAATATATTTGTGTTTGTATCTACAGAAATACCTTACAATCAGGTAGAACGAAAATGGTTGAACACGACACCTGATAACTAAGGAATTCTAACAGTATAGTGTATGAACGCGTGGTTAATACATCTAGCCAAACTAAGTGGCGAGATCCAAATAATCAATTTTGTGCTTCGTTCAAAACTGCAATATGTCAGGAATGATAAGCATTCCAGGTCTTCCTTCATAAGGCTTGCCCTTAGCTACATCGGCTCGATTTCTTTCCAAATGGAAAGCATAAGCATTCCAGGTCTTCCTTCTAAAGGCTTAAAATTAGTGGAAGAGTCAGTGTTGCCCTTAGTTTGACTACATCATATGGTTTCTTTGGATCACATAAGCAAATGCTGGGGCATTAATATACTGCAGATAATATCCCACTTCCTTTCTGACTTCATTTCATCCGCCTAATCTTTCTCTACCCAACCAATATTCACCCACTCGCCATTCCCACAAATCGTAAAAACAGACCAAAGAGGACCGTCCACCTTACCCTACGGTTTTACTTATTATAACATGTTATACCTACATACAGCCAAGACCATTCCAATCCAATATCTTAAAAATAATGTTCATCCTCAAAGCCGCTGAAACTAAATTTTGTAGGGACAAACTGCATCTAATCGTAATTTCACACTACGACCACCCTCACACAAGTACTGGCTCATAATAAACGACAACTATTTGCCCGAATTCTGATTATAACTATCTCTTAAACAGACAAAAACTCAAAAGCTCTAACGACAATAATAATATCCGAGCTGGCCACTAACTGATATTTTTCGATTACCCACGTTGGATACGTCACCGGAACTAAATAAATCATAACCCGAAAGGTCTAAACCTTGTCGAGACGGAGAGGCTCAGTGCTCATACGCACATTTTGACGGAACTCTAAAAACTCCCGAGCATCTAGACGCAAAATGCAAGTGAAAAGCAGCTTGCCCGTCAAAAGAAAGACACTCCTTGAGCGGTCATTAATACATCCGTGAAAATTACATGAAAACCTGGAACAGGCACCGAAAAATCAGCGCTTCTTTGGGTGTAATGGGTTCCACTCATATCCAAGACGAAGTGTTCTGTCAAACTGGTGTACATCAAGCGAGATCACAGTGTTAAGAGTATCTTGACCCATTAGGGGGATTGCGATGTGAAGCGTGTAGGATGGAGCAGCTTTATGTAGGTGTGCAGTCTGACCCGCTAGGGAAGCTACGCATTTTCAGGAGAAGGCAGAGTACAGCCAAAAAGCATAACACCTTGGGCTACCTCTGAAGTAGCTGCAGGAATGTCGGTATCTCGAAGGCGGGGGATGTCCAAGAGCCTAGCTTCGGTTTTCTTTCCGAAGGTTTGGATAGACCGAAGTTGGGAGTTACTCGCCTCGTTAACCTTCCCTGATCTGTTGAGATCAAACCATCTAACGGTGGGGAGAACTTAGGAAATCCCCCTTCGTTCGTTACCATAAGCAAGGTTGAAATCAATTCATTAAAATCTACTACATATGTTTGAATGAAACTTCTAATGAAGTGAAATTTGAAAAAGAAAGCAACTACATATCCTTCTAAAGGTTTAGATTTGAATTCCATGACTATTTAATATCTAACTTTAATAAAGAAGGAACATACATTACTGATACTGGATTAAGAAACTAAATAACATTTCTGTTAACCACTATACGCAACAATTGCATTTTTATGATTTGTTGTTTGTACAAAACAATTATCATCACCAACTATTCACAAAGGCTAGTAACACCAGTTCCTGAATGCCACAAGGGCGCAGTTACGTATTACGTGTTAGGTAAACATGAAGTTCAAGGGAAACAATATTGACATGTTACTTATTAGATGGGGTTAATTTCAAACAGGGCTAGATTAAACCAACAGTGTCACTTCCATGCATCGCATACAAAGTAAATTGCAAAGCTCAATCCACATTCACAAGTTACGACCGTGAACCGTCTGACAGACATTCTCATCAAAATCGACGATAACATGTTTCTCAACTGTAGGAAACAAGATTAGCCACTTCACAGAACCCCACTCAATCGAACAGCAATAACAGAAATCATTAGAATATCAATACTCTACACCCACTAAGATTTTTAATAGAGATTTAGCCAAGGAAAAGTAATTACTAAACTAATTAAGAGGACTAGTGCAGCAGGTATTTAATAGGTATAGAGAATTTTAAATTTCGTTTATTACACTAATGCTAGATGTTTATCAAATGATTCATGTACAGCTTAATCGAAACTAATAATAAAAACGCCTAATAAAGTTAACATTCCCGATCGTTGACGAACAATTAAATGAAACAACTGAATTATATATATATGTATTTTTACAAAAGCACTTAATTATTGTATTTCTTAGGATATGCGGGGTATCAGTAGTGATGACAGATTGACCGTTTAAAACTCTGGGACACTCGTTATAGTCAACCAAGAATATTAGATACTTATACTGGGCTAGGAGCGGCGGCACATCGATTTCAGTAATAAGTATCAGGTGTCAAACACAAAATGAAGACAAAATTTCTTCAGTGGCAGCAAANTTCTAATTAATAATTTCTGTGTTTTGCCAATTTTTCTATTTTGAAATTACTAAATACAGGAAGGGAGCCAGACGGGGATGCACACATCCAAGACGCAATCAACATCATTAAAGACAGTACAACTGTAGGGATAGATGTAGAGGAGCAAAAGATTAGTATGCTTAAATTTACAGATGGTATAGCAGTATTAGCATCTAGCAAGGAAGAGTTAGAGATAGCTTTAAATTGACAAAATAGTATTGTATGCAAATAAATAAAAGTAAAACAAAAATACTGGTATGAAAAAGTAGGGAAAGAGCGAATGGAAAGATAGGAGACGAAATATTGGAAATAGTGGCTGATTTTAGGTATCTAGGAAGCCAGATAAGTTAGGATGGAAGGAGTAGTAGGAATATAAAGCAGATGTTAGAAGCGTTCGAAATGTGGTGTTACAGACGAATGATGACGATACCATGGATAGAGAAGGTTAGAAATGAAGGGATATTAGAAAAAACAGAAGAACAGAGGACTCCATGGAAGTCAATAATAAATTAAAGAGGCGAGATAGGTTGGTAGTACACCTTCTCAGGGGGTAGGGGTAGAGGTAGACCTAGATTAAATTAACTCCTAGAATGGTTTAGTTCCCATCACAGTCAAGTCAAGTTGAATTATCCCATCACAGTAGGTATACTTATACTTAAATGGATACCAAATTTCTTATCGTAAACACTAAATAAGCAATACATAAATTCTCATATGATGAATTTCTAATCAAGAACTTATCAAAGTCTTTTTGTCTACGTGCAATTCAGCGTAAGTTTTAATATTTCTTTTTTAATTTCTTATTTTTTATGTCTATAAGGCAACTGCCAATTTTTCAACCAATACATAATTATTTCGCAGCTTTCTATTTTGCCTAATTGATCCAAAGAACTCACATATAAATATCCAACTTGTCATAGCAAAATTATAATTTTTTTTTCGTGCAAAGGTGGCCGGTAACATGAATAAAATCGTTAGGGCAGTAAACCGACTACAGCGTGCTATTTACATACACCCGGAATTGTGCATTATTACCTTAATAGAACTAACTACCAGGTTATCCGAAATTATTACGTTATAATAATATTAAAACAATAGAAACATACAAATGCATATTCTAAAATAGCATGAGCGGTTGGACGTAAAAACATTATCAAAAATAAAGTTATTTGGCTTTAAGTAGGTTATTACATGATATAATCGCGTGCATAAGGTACAACAATTTTTTTATACTTCAAATATACAATAGAAGTTATGACTTTGGCTATCGCAGCTTATCGATCGCAATTGTTTTCCAATTTGATTGCTGCGTTCTTTAGTGAAACGTTTAAACTAAGCAGTTTTCTTATTATTGAATACAAAATCAATCACGTACCTAATGACATTTTCGGTCCAACGACTTCACAGAAACGACTTAACAATACAATTATATTTTTTAAAGAAGTAATCTCCACCTGATGAAAAATTAACAAAGAAAATTTCATTTATATTTTTCAACCCATTCATCATCATAAGGTCGTCAGTCCTAAGACTGGTTGGACACGTACCTCTACTCCTTCCTATCCTGAACTAATGTTCGCATTTCCCTAAAACTAGAATATCCCACATCCTTAACTATTTGCGAACAGTAATCTAATCTAGGTCTACCTCTACCCCCGTTTCTGCCTCTAATATGTCTCTAACTAGACCTTCATGTCTGAGTAAGTGTCCTACCAACCTATCTTGCCTATTTCTTATTGACTTCCATAGAGTCCTGTGTTCTATTATCTCTAATACCTCTTCATTTCTAACCTTCCGTATCAGCAGTAATAGCATATTTCGAACGCTTCTAACCTTTTCTTTTCCGTCGCGCCCACCGTTCATGTTTCGCACCCGTACAGCGCTTACTACTTCTGTGGTGACTTATCTGACTTCCTAGATACCTTAAATCAGAAACTTCTTCTAATCATTCGTCTCCTATCCTTATATTTGCTCTTTCCCTACGTTTTCTTCCTTTGCATTTTCGTTTTACTTTTATTTATTTAAGATATAATGTTTCCTTTTCCTTGCAACTATGGATTTAATTCGTTGAGATGCATTGTAACGTAAGTCATAAAGTGCAAGTCTCGTGTTTCATTTATACGCATACGCTGCGTTTCTATCCATTTCGCTTTAGCTTTTAATTTTTTTGAGGGATCTTGTAGAGCCGCAATTATCTCTTGAAATATCCGCATGTGTCTCACTGGCCGCAGTTTGCCGAAAACTAGCCTAAGTGATCCAAGGAAACCACAGAAAAAGTTGGACTACTTACTAGACACGAAAAAGTGGCAGATTTTTGAGATTAACACTGATAAATAACCAGACCAACGAACAATTTTAAAAACCAGTTGCATTCCGGAAAAAACGTTGCAATATATTATTATATAAATTGCTGGGTTAGCTTTATTGTAAGGGTCACACTGATGACCTATATTTGCGGTTGTATGATAAATAAAAAACTTCGGAAAGAGAAACATGTTTTCTACTACGTAGTCTTCCTTTAGCACGATACACTTTGGGCAATAATATTCTGTCTTCTTTTCATTTCTTTTTTAAAATTCGTTTCCTCTGCAACATATACATAAATTGCAGGTATAATTTTCCCACTAGATGAATTTTGCATGTTCGGAAATAAAAATATCCAAAATAAATATAAAATCAATAGAAAAAGGTGGATGAGAAAGCATGCCGTACCGCAATCTCATCATTTGGCCGACACCACCGTCAACGAGTACACGAAAAAGCATAGTCATGTAAAAGAGAACCTTTTTGTCACCAGGTGAAATAATTCTCTTTTCACCAATTGTCAATCCTTTTTCGGATAGTCTGTATAATATAGTTCCATAAAACAGTCGCCATGTATACTTCATTTACTTTCTCTAGCGATGTGCCCCTTCCAATGTCTTGGATGCGCGCTGGCAAAATCGTAGGTAAGGAGAAAAAAGCTCTCAACTCTTGTTTATTAAACATACTTTTTCATACAGTACCTGCCAAAAGTTTTTTTCAATCATAAATAGTAGTGCTAGTCGAAAACAAGCGTTAAAGCCTTTAATATGTCTAAATATAAATAAACATCTCGTTGATATT
>NW_020442420.1:348971-350152 GCF_000699045.2 Agrilus planipennis
GCCGAAACTGAGGCCTATTTTGAAGCAAAGGACAAATCGTACTACAAAAATGGTATCGAAAAGTTGGAGGATCGCTATAATCAGTGTATCACCCTTGAAGGGAATTATGTTGAATAAAAAAAACGAATTTTGCAAAAAAAATGTGTTTTACTATTTTAGGCCGGGGACTTTTCAATTGACCTGTTACACTTCGGGCCAGACGTAAAGTCGGTTGTCCACGAAACCGTTAACTTGGAGCAACGACAGTTGCTCGATGGGCTAGCATAGGGCACGTATTAATGAGTGTGATAAATTTACTGTCACGACGCAATGTGAATGAAAACTTTATTTTGACATTCGGTGCATGTACCTACTTGAATATGTTATCATAAGTAAGTAAGGAGTCCATGTAAATACATATAAACGCACATCTTTTCCTATTGCTGTCAATGTACGGATGCACCCAAAAACGGTGGCAGTACCGACGCCAATGTTTACATCGTCTTATCACACAACTACAACGCCCTCGTCACTCGAAGACCAGATTTGACTAAATAAATACGCTAACAGTTTGATGGTTAGCCGATCAACGTCGTTTTAATGAATCCTAACCGGATTAGTCAGCTTCAATCACTCTTCCAACAAACCAGAGCTTGATCAGCTTCATAGTCAATCGGCCTGTTTCCTTGAGAACATTATCGCTGTGAAATTTCCCTGTTCTTCTGATTGTTCCTTTGCCTCAAGTTCATAATCATGTAGCACTGTAGTACCATCTAGACGATTCGTTAAGGTTTGGAAATGTACTAGCGTGCCCATTTACATATCTTTTACCAAAACAAGCAAATTCTTTTCAAAACTATCTGCTCTTTCCAGTAATAAAGATGTAGTGTTTCCTTTTCCTTGCAGCTATGGATTTAATTCGTTGAGATGCATTGTAACGTAAGTCTTTTGTTTTATGTATATGCATACGCTTGAAGAGCCGCAATTATCTCTTGAAGTTTCCGCATGTGTCTCGCTACCCGCGGTTTGCCGACCCTTGACCTAAGTGATCCAAGAAAACCACAGAAAAATTTTCGTAATCACGTACTGTTCGTTTTAAGAAGTTAGAGATATGCCCCTACCCTTTATTAGGATGCGCCGTAGCATATTTCCAAATTCAATCATATCTGTCTGCGGAGCTCATTTCTCCACCGATCATCGAG
>NW_020442420.1:350438-353823 GCF_000699045.2 Agrilus planipennis
CCCTCCTAACTTCCGTTTCTGCCTCTAATATGTCTCTGACTGGACCTTCATGCCTGAATAAGTGTCCTACCAACCTATCTCTCTTACTTTTTATTGACTTCCATAGAGTCCTGTGTTCTATTATTTCTAATACCTCTTCACTTCTAACCTTCCGTATCAGCGGTAATAGCATATTTCGAAGGCTTCTAACCTTTTCTTTTCCGTCGCGCCCATCTATATATTAGTAGAAAATTTTAGTTTTTGACCAATTTTTTGAGAAAATACTTATCTTTTTAAAAAAAGAACGTTATATAGGTATGTTTACTATCTTAGCACTACACTCGGTGGTCTTTCAACATGTTATCAAGATTTTCTCGGCCATCTTATTAATAAGGTGGTCTCACTACCTTAGGCACATCACATCGAAATACAGCAAGCCATTTTTGAAGCAGCAGAGTTCACATAGCACTTTCATAGTTTTCTTTAGTTCCCCTAATGATCCTTCCACTCAAAAAAAAAACGTTTTATCTGGTCACGAAATTGAAGAATACATGCGACTAATCCGTCATGAAGCGATATGACACAATCAGCATTAGAAAGATCGAATAAGAAACGTTTTTACACATAACTGCAGATAAATAATCTTCAAAACAGAATAAAAGTCAGTTATCAAACAACCTTCGTAAGTTTCGTTATCCGAAATGAAAAGCATATGCGTAAATTATCGTTTGATGAATGCAGTAGGTATACGCACACGGAAAAGTTCTAACCGGTTACTTATTTAATTACCATTAACATAAAATATCTGTTTGTTAGTCAGCAGTGGACTATGAAATTTGTGAATACATCAGCTAAGTACACTTAACGGACATTACATATACGTGACCTGAATTTGTCACAGTTTGCTTCTAATTAAGCAAGTGAGGAGGCTCACATGTGGAACGGTAAATAAATTTACGAGATCGTTTTGGTTTTACTTATTAAAAAAATTACCTTTGTTCCTATTTAATTCGTATTATTAGGTTGGTAGGAGTGGCTATGGAACATATTCTGAAAAAGGTCACACGTCATTGTATTACAGAGGATTATGTTAAAGTTGGTTGTTGAAGTACCCATTGAAATAGACGATTAGAATTAAATGTGGAAGAGTTTTACTTAAAATACGAATTTTGCATAATGCTTTTCTTTCTGTTTTCCATTTTGTATTTGTGTTTTGCTAATTTTTCTATTTTAAAATTACTAAATACAGAAAGGAAGTCAGACAGGTTTGCACACTGTCACCTTTACTTTTTAATCTATACATCGAAGACGCGATTAACATCATTAAAGACAGTACAACTGTAGGGATAGATATACAGGGGCAAAAGATTAGTATGCTTGGATTTCTAGATGATATATCAGTATTAGCATCTAGCAACGAGGAGTTAAAGATAGTTTTAAATAAAAATAAAGTAGAAGCGGTATTGACAAAACAGTACTGGGTGAAAATAAATAAAAGTAAAACAAAAATACTGGTAGGCAATGGAAGAAAAAGAAGGGAAAGCACTAACATAAAGATAGGAGACGAAAGATTAAAAGAAGTGGCCGATTTTAGGTATCTAGGAAGTCAGATAAGTCAGGACGGAAGGAGTAGTAGGGATATAAAGCAGAGGAAAGCGCACAGGCGAGTCGCCTTCAATAAAAAGAAGTCATTTCTATGCTCACGAACGGTTAATTTAGAAATTGGAAAAAGGTTGTTAAAGGTGTATGTTTGGAATGCAGCGCTGTACAGGTGCGAAACATGGAAGGTGGATACGGCGGAAAAGAAAAGATTAAATGCGTTCGAAATGTGATTTTACAGACGAATGATGAGGATACCGTGGATAGAGAAGGTTAGAAATGAAGAGATATTAGAACGAATAGGAGAACAGACTCTATGGGGGTCAATAAAAAATAGGCGAGATAGGTTGGTAGGACATCTCAGGCATGAAGGTCTAGTCAGAGACATATTAGAGGCAGAAACAGGGGTTAGGAAAGTTAGAGGTAGACCTATATTAGATTACTATTCGCAAATAATTAAGGATGTGGGTTGGTCTAGTTTTAAGGAAATGCAAAGATTAGCTTAGGAAATAATGAAGCTGCGTGTCCAGTCAATCTTAGGACTAACGGCCTGATGATGATAATTATTACATGCTAAAATGGTTTAGTTTTCATCAGTCAAGTCAAGTTGAATTATACCATCACACTTCTTATCGTAAACACTAAATAAGCAATACATAAATTCTCATATGAATCTTTTTTGCAACGTTGTGCTGGAACTTCACATAAGTACATGAAAATTGTGACAACAAAAAACAAATTACTTGACATGCTCCTGTATGAACTGTAAAGCAAAAATTTTGCATTTTGTATTTTAAATTTGTTGTCACAACTATTTTACATTCAATTAGTATCAAAAACAGGGCTGAGTATATGTATAACTACGACTTATCCATTATATAAACTATTTTCTTCGTATAGTTGGTATTTAATAGTACCAACACGAAAATTACAAAGGTGATTTACATTCTACAGCAGCAGCAGTTGTAATTGAATAATATTACTACCTTTTCCGTTATGGCATCGTACTGAACAAAATGGTCGAAACGTCCTGAGAAACACCACAACATACAATTCTACCAATAATTATTTTAAAGAAACAAACGACTTTCATTACCGCGTGTTTCAGTAATTAATGTGGTGTTCTACACGAACAGGATGCCGCGCCAACTCGAGAACTACTTTCCGGGATAAATCACAATGACAACGACCCCAACTCTATGTAATTAGCTTTGTCGTGCTCTTGTTTCTTTTACACAGAAGATCCATGCTTATTATCATTGTTGCAGTTAATTCAAAGTGCAACGTCTTATTAAATGACTTATCAAGTCATTCATCTCAATGCTGCAAGCCTGGATAACGTTATTATTACTCGGGATACGAAATTATCTCTACCTATCTACTACCTGTTTTCTTCTAGTTAACAAATGCTATTTGTAACTGGCAATTGTGGAAATAATGAAGTCAAAAAAAAGTATGCGATGTTGAAAGTAAAGCAGTTGTCTTGTTAAATATAACTTGAAACAAAATAAGTTTACTACCTTTGGAAAGTAGATGGTTAATCTAAAAAAACCTAAAAAGTTGGGCAAATGTACTACGTACCAAGAAGACCGGATGCGGAACGCTGACGTGGGAAAATAACCCGTTCCCAGCAACATAGCTAGTCCATTGATAGGTAGTCACCGACACCATTGATGAGGATTATACGAGGGTGGATTGATAAGTTTCCGGCCTAACCAAGAGATGACGCCACTAGGCCTACCTTGAGGTGACATTCTATAGTACCATCCTTGGATAGCTTGTAGCTATAGTTTCAGCCCGATCTCCT
>NW_020442420.1:353923-364397 GCF_000699045.2 Agrilus planipennis
CCCCAGCTTCGCACGGGTGCAATGCTGATACTAAATATATTTTTGTTTTGTTTAGATTATTATCGAAAAGGGGAAATCTTCAAAAGATACCCCCTGAACATACTAAATATACTACAGAATGTCTTTATATACAACATTCACAGTTTTTTTGTCATTAGACAATACAAACCGACTTCCCGGCCGGTACCGCCGCAACCGCTATGTCCCTACATTTTAAATCTGTAATATCTTCGAAAATATTCATTTAAATTACATGTTGTATAGGGCCATATTGATCTATATTAAATGCACAATGTATTTAAGGTACTTAATTGGATAAGAATTAAGACTGTATTGCCTACAATCGCTTCGTAAATAAGTTATTATTTCTCATAAAAAGTAAAGGATAAAAATAGTTATTGTGGGTTATCCCTAAGAGATAGACATATACCATCGCGGACTTTTTTGTAGACCCTTTTAAGATGTACAATATTGTAGTACATTATTTTGATCTATCTCGTAGAGTTCAGCCAGCGTTTGCAATGTAAGCGCAAAAAATGTATTTATTTACGACATCACATTAGAAACCTCTAAAATTATCAGTGTTTCCCTACTATATTATGCATGTATTATACATATAAACCTTCCTCTTGAATTACTCTATCTTTAAAAAAAAACCGCATCAAAATCGGTTGCGTATTTTTAAAGATTTAAGCATACATAGGGACAGACAGCGGGAAAGCGACTTTGTTTTATACTATGTAGTGATGACACTGGTTCGATTCCAGGTTCATCTATCATAGTCCTTCTGTGGTTTCCTTGGATCACTTAAGCAAATTCTGGGGCAGTAATAATATTCCAGAGGTTATCTTTCACTTGTCTTCATTTTGTTTGTCTCACCAATCTCACCCTAACCGCCCATTCTCACAGCACCCTCCGATGTAACCCGGACAAACTACTCACCCACCAGAATTGGTTTGAAACACCTTTTTTTCAGATGAAAGCATAGTTGCTCGGGCTTAGTAAGAAAGGAAATAAGGGTTGCTCCACAGTAGCTGATGGCCACCGAAACATCTATACCGGTACTTGCAGAGCGGGAGGGACAGGACTGTAGTTTCGGCTCCTCCCTCATCAATCGGCATCGGATTCAAGGGTACAATTGGTTAATAGCTCGCATGCTGGGTTAGGGTACAATTACCAAACCTAAAGCCCGAATCTGTGGAGTTCTCAGGCAAGTTTGATGACTTCCTAGGACCAATCCGTCTGACATAAGGAAGACCTCCAAGAGTCCTGATACACTGTGCCGGTTTGGCGTTTAGATAAGCCTTTATACAAAGAGGGTACTTAACCTAGACTGGATGATAGCTTATAATACGCGTATTTACAAATTTTGGACATAATTCTAATAAAAATACTTTCCTCTTTCAAATGAAACATTTGGACGTAAGAATACTGAGTTAAGAAAGTTTTATGCTCAATTCGATCTGATGATCATAGTAAGTACGTACCATGTTTTATTCTCAAAATCGACTTTTATTAGTCGTCATTACTCATTGATAAACTTTCATAGAAATGTGTAAAAAAGGTCAAATAACTGGATCCCAAGTAGAATACTGTGAATTTGTATACTAATTTGTCAGCATATTCTTTGCATAAATAATAAGTTTTTGCAATTTTCCGATGATGCACATATTCAACCTACTAACACAAATCGACAAATATGTCAATGCAATCGTCATAGGAAATAAATAATAAATAAAACAATACCAGAAATAATCTGTAAAAGGCCGTACGCGACCTTTTCATTCAGTGCTGGCATTCGAATTAGATTAGAAAGTTAACACTTTATACAATACCTACCTACCTCTGAAAAAATGTAGGTATAATATTGTAATGGTCTTATAATGTAACAGATGTTTATACCAGGGGCGTGTTTAGGATTTATCCTTGAAGGGGTTTTGGTAAAATTATTATTTCATGCCTTATAGTATGAAAATTAAACTTTCGCTTAATTGAACTATGTAGGTAGATGAAATTCTTTCCATAAAAAGAATCAGTTTAAAATTTTATACAAAAACCCCCAAAAAATCACGACAGATTTAAAGAAATAATGATGAAGGAAAGGTGATACGTCTTCAATATTCAATGTGATATTTTTCATAGCATAACCTAACCTTCCGTAACGTAGCCCAGCCCAGCCTAACCAAAAATGGTTTCTTTTTGAAAAAATTTATATTATTGCGCCAATTGTTTTTGGTGATAACGAATGTTGCGAAGCAACTCATTAGAACGTACCCCTAGTCAGCAAAATTCAGTCCGAATCTTTTTTCTATTATTTCAACATTGGCGCTACCTAGTAAGTTACTGGAAATTCAACTCCACAGAACTCCATTTGATTTTCTTGTAGACATGTTGCTGCTTTGGAATCGTTGCAGGTATAGGTAAGTATGAATATTTGGTTAAATAGATTGTATGGCTATTTTCGTATTATGAGAAAGCATGTGCACCAATACCTAGTTCATTACCTAATTAAACTTTTCTAATTAAAAACTCATTATTGTTATTGTCAGATAGGTAATCGATTCAATGTCGTCTATTTGGCAATGAGTAACTTAAATGTACATGGGTATTTTTATGAAATACTAATCGAAATGATTAGAAATTAGAAGAAAACTATTATGGTTGAAAATGCATTACTATTTGAAATGGTCACTATTGCAACATGCGTATTCTATTTCTGTGACTGTGTGAGCTTATTTGGCAGTTATCTTCCAAAAACGTGGAAAATCCATCAACAGGTAGGTATCTATCTATGTAAATGCCTATGGATATATTCTATCTCTTTAAGCATCGGCAATTAACAGTTGCAACAGCTTCTTATGTTCGCGCAAAACCTGTTCTGCATAAATTTATTACGTAAGATTTCGTAGACAAGTAGTCAGGCATTTCCAAGTATTTTCTACCATCGCATTTCTTGCTGCGACCGCTTTTTGTCATTAGGTAGGTGTACAAGACTTGTATACGTACAGTGCTTACTATGTAGGCATTAAAGAAGAACAAAAGCATTATCCATGCTCGTTCTCATCATTAGATAGACGAAAGAGAAAAACATGAAGTGTTCTTTTTGTTTTCGTCTACGAAACAGTTAAGAATACCGTTACGAATGATTTCAATTTCCGGGATTCCCGCCTGTTGTTATGTGTATTACGCGCGTTCTAGTCCTAACAATAATAATAACAACACGCGCGCAGGAATCCGACGCCCGGTGGCAGGTGCGAAGCACCTGTTCGTTTCCTGTCTTACCGTAAGTCCTGTCGCTGGGACTGTCATCAAAGTAACCCCAGACTGGAAGTCCGACCGCTGTGGCACCAATAACAAAACAAACGAATCCCAAAATTGCCACGCATACGGAGTACAACGGCCTGTTAATCGCCATAATATCCCATCACCACGTTCATTTTCCACTACACCCACGACACTGTGCAAACACACCTTTCACCTGCACCAGCAAAACAATCACAAGCACATCATCATCAACATCTCGCACAGAGTCCTATTTCTGTTACGAAAAGCCATGGAAAGCGAACACCCCGCGATCAATAACCGTTTCCCGTTTCGCTATTATTTACAAATCGACATTCGATTTTCTCGCGTGCGATTGTTTCTTGTCGTGGTTATTGTTGTCACGGCCGTATTTTCAAAAGTCTGCGTGGCAACGTCGCAAACTTATCGCGCATCACATTGGAAAACACGAATTCACGCGCGTTCGGGTATTTACCGATGACGAAACTCTGCTCAGATTGAGCCGTTTGGTCACTTTAAAAATTGTTTTAATGAAAAATCAGAACGAGCGACAGAGCCTTTTAACTTTTACTCGTTAACCTGAACGCGGTGTCCAAGTACACTGAAGAGTTTGGCCGACAGTACAGTAGAACTGCTCCGCTACCTTGTGAGACTTTAGGAACGGCAGGGGATTACGGGGCACGAAGGGGGTCACGGCACGGCACACGGCAACCTATAGTCGCGAACGGACGGACTCTCGCATAGGTATTTTATAGGTGTGACTACGAACGATCGCGATGAGTTATTGTACGTGGACGGTTTGCCTTCATTATGTTATTATTGTCGTTTTACACACGACATGACCGAACTGCGCTGCACTGTATCTACTGACGCATGGTTATGGATGCTATAAATATTTTTTAATACATAAACACGCAAAAACAAAATAAAAACAGGAATTTATTGTATTAATTATGAAAACAGAGCAAATTAGTTAAGAGTATTTGTTTAAAAGCACGATCCATAGGCCGGCTTTCAGGAATATAACATAAATACGCACCCATCTGGGTGTCTCTTCAGTTGCGTCTACTGGTCGTTTGTGATATCCTTCTTGAAGCATTCGAAATGTGGTTACAAGCGAATGATGAGGATACCGTGGATAGAGAAGGTTAAAAATGAGGAGATCCCTATTAGAAAGAATAGGAGAACAGAGGTCACTACGACAGTCAACAAGAAATGGGCAAGATAAGTTAATAGGTCACCTTCTCAGGCATATAGGGCTATAGTTAGTGACATATTAGAATCAAAAACAAGATTTAGATTAGATTACTATTCAGAATTAGTTAAGAATTTGGGATGTTCTAGCTTCAGGGAAGATTCGTTCAGAATGGGAAAAAGTGGAGGTGCGTCTCCAATCAATATTAGGACTGATGACCTTATGGTGATGATGATATATTTACTTCAGAGGGTAGAATTCTACGCAGCATGAGACCACCGCTTCTCTAAGACGATAATAATTCTCTTCCATACATTGGGCATGACTTCTTTTTTAGAAGAACCACTGGTCTACAATTCAATCGTCACATGATGTCCTTCTAATTTGGACAATCCTTTTACGTCCACAATCTCGAAGGAAGTTGAAATCCAAAAGAGTTACAGTGAGCGAAAATGGAAATGATTTCGATTGATGCCAAAGACAAATTGAAGCGTATTCCCCTCACGTCTCATGAAGGAAAAGTACGTATCACCTAATAAGCTTCTTCCTTTCAACATTTCTCTTTCTCTTTCTCCTGCTGGTGGGCGGGGAGTTTCACAGGGCTGCGCCGAAGGGTAGGGCAAAAGGTCCTCTTCACTCTCCTTTTTGGGTAGATTTAGAATCGTTGGAACGGGCATCTGCTTGAGTGATCCAAGGAAACCACACAATACTTGGACCAGGGTAGACATACCCGGAATGGAACCGGTGTCCTGTTAAATGCTAAGCAATAGTCTAAATATTTAGACTATGTTGCTTGGTGTTTCCTCATCTTCAAATACCAGTTCTGGAATGCCACATCGAAACATACCTGAATCTTCACATCAAAAGGTCCTTGAACCCCACAATGTCCACAACTGCCAACTGCTAATTTATACATAACTACCCGAATTTCTTTAATAATTAATCAATATTTTACTTCACACAGCAAATGTGACCAAGCCATTTTAAGTTGGTGTCTATAATCTGCGGCAGTTCTATATCCTGTCCTTGTTGTATCTCCTTATGTAGTTGACAAACAAACACATAAAGATGAAGCACCTATTAATATAACACGCAATGTATTGCAATTGTAAAATTGCAGGGTACGATTCCTGCAACAGCAAATACATAAAGTTATGGTGACTCATTCGGTTCTATAGTTGTATAAAAACCACAAAATAGTTTACTCCAACTATAATGACCACATTGCGAACAATTGCATGACAGTTCGTAATAATAATAGAAGGAAAATAATAATCAACTGATATTGTAGCATTGGAAAAACTTGCCTTGTAACTGACGAACATGTAGGCATCTATTTCACTAATTAAACTGATTAAATCCGGAAGTTGAGAACAGATGAAGGTGCGTTTCGCCATTTGCAGGCATAAGTTGCATTCATAGGGCTTCCATGTACCATTATAATAAGAAGAGAAGCATTATGTGCTAACGATATGGTTCAAATGAATCTTCAGTTTCATGATATACTCAAAAAATAAAGCATCAGGCCATCTATAATCTACTTCAAAACTCTCCTTCCATTTTCTCAGATTAAAAGATAACGTTAGCTTGGATCTATAGCATACCTTATTCTTGAACCCTAATTTTCATTGGTGGGACCGGACAATCGATCACAGTCTATGTCATAAAACGGAAACGACATCCCATAAAATGTGCCTCACAAAATCCATATATAAGCCTGCCTTCCTCTGCAAATTCCATACGAGCAACGAAGCAGTCAAGACACAAAACCACCGGTCTCCAGTAGAATATAGAAGCAATCACACAAACAATCTTTTTATCGCTCTGCTATTTGCTGTCCATCCATGGGATGTTGACGAGAGCAGCTGTGGATTAACCAGACCATAGAAAACAGAAAATCCAATACCGACCAAGAATAGCTTCGAAGTTCTACAAGATGAAATTACTGGCGAGCCAAAACCAAACATCACAACATCGAGTTTCCTAGAGCAACCCACAAAAATGACGGAATCAAAATTCAGCCACGATCACAACCACACAGCAATGGAAAAAAGCTACTCGGAAATAGGAACACAATGATTTACATCTTTACAAATGACGCAAACCGTCCAGCCAAATGCGTCATTAAGGGAATACCGACCACAACAACCAGCAGTGTATCGAAAGGCTTTGAAACAAAAGGAATCGCACGAAACACCGAATAAAATCCCGTATCCATCATAGTATAGAAATCTAAGACCATCTCAGTTCCATCGCTGTCAAAGAATAGACTATACGCATAGACATTGCTAAATGGTGTCGAAAAGAATGAAGTGCGCACAACTCCACAACACAGAAAACTGCAAAAAGCCTAAGGAAGAAATATGTACATGCAAAAATTGAAGCGGTGCACATCCCGCCAAAATCCCGACACCGACCGACGAAACGAGAAACGCAGAAAGGCAGAGCATGTCATTCGTCAAGACCACCTCATAAAGATAACACGACCCATCCGAAACAACAACGGAAGTGTCTACCAACATTCTAGAAAACGCTAACCTATTAAACACCATAACAGAGAAAATGAAACGAGCCTATCAACTTAAAGGAGCTGCAACACCTACGGAAATACAACTACTGGGCAAAGCCCAGACCCTCATGTCGTTCAAAAGATTTTAAATCAAATAACGCATTAATCATGTGCCTAAAGCTAGAATGGCTTGAGGACGAGGAGTTTTAGTCGGTAGGCACCCTTCGCATTGGCAGGCGAATGTCTTTTGAAGTTTTCCCCTAATCCCCGAAAACAAAAAAATCCAAATAGTCAGTTCTTCTATATAAGATCATCAATCAAGATAAGAAAAACCCTTAAGGCGATATATCGCCAGTAAACGCAGTACAACCACTAAATGTTTCCATAAAAACATGAATGACCTAAAATATTTAGGATATCCTGTATTTGCTACCACTATCACTAATAGGGTTGAAATCCCAAAACATTAATTTAAAATGAGAATTATTTGAATGAAATTTGAAATATGAAGAACAAATAGGAAAAAAAGTACCTTTTGTTTAATAAGGATCTAAAAAAGCCCCAAACTGAAAATTACTAACAATTTAGAATCATGCTATGTAAAACAAACCAAAAACGAACAGAATACGGATCTGACAAAATATACAACAGTACTTACTAAATACCTTAAATAATAAAATTATTTGAACATAATTTAGTTTGACTGACTAACACCCTTTCTGTATACTCGTTCACACTCGACTGTCGACTCGCCCAACGGTTCATTCCGTCATTCCCACTACATCCTGTAGAGATGCATCTTAACCCCTCACTACCACATCCAACTCTTTCAGTACTACTTCCCCTTTCTTATCATACGTGTACCGGTTTGAACGGTGTGATCTTTTACTCTTGTTCTATTAAATGAAAATTAAATGGAGTTCTCTGGAACTGAAATAAATAAAACAAAATTTGGAAATTCGTGTTAGGTACTTTCATCTGCTTAATGATTTCTTTTGACAATAATAAAGAAGGAATTTGTATAATAGACACTAAACAAAAAACAGTTTAATACAAATTATTAAAAAAATAATTAAAAGACAGTTTAATATCAAATCATCAGAAGTGTTTACGGCAAAACAAAGCAGCCCTATTTACATTTTAACTGATACACTTTGTAGGATTTTTCAGGAAATGGTACGGAAGAAAAAATTAAATAATATTAGCGTGTACAAAATCTTTTCTTCTTAATTTGTTTACTCAATTGTTACTACTTTATTTTTCTTTTTGTTATGCACCTCCTGAAGGACAGGTTATGGTTTCAGAAAACGCCCCTTCAGAAGACATAAAATAACAAATAAAAATAAAATCAAGAATTGTGGATACTTAAGAGAGCCATTATTGTAAATACTTACATATTGACCATTTATTGCCGTTAAAAGAACGGTAAAAATATAAATTGGTTTCTCTAAAAGAAGCCCCTGTTTTTGCTCTATTGTTTCTTTTTTATAACTAACATAAAATTTTATTACAAAAGTACTAAACGTTGGAAAACCACATCTGGTATAATAAAAGTAATTGAGTTCCTTAGTTTAGAAATACAGCCGACACAAGTCGGACTCTCGCAACGAGAATTTCGTACAAACTTGTAGGCATGTACGTAAATAATGCGTCCGGTACGGGACCGGAGTTTCGAAGATTTTTCCCGCTTTTTCAGAACATGTTTGAAGTTTTATCCCAAGATCAGTCTCCAAAACGTACAATACATTATTACAATTAAAAACTTATTTTTTTGTGATGAACCTAATTTACGGTTTCAGATTTTTTGCCTTTCTATAAGACGTTGCTTCTTGTCAAATGTTGTGATTACGGGTAAATGGGAAGAACGCTATAGGTTTTGATCCCCTTGCTAGTGCTAAAGGGATGCTAGACCTGAGTATTTGATATTAATTTCAATTTGATACTTGTACACGTTCCTAAGAAAAGAGGCTTTGACAGATAGGCATACGAAGTCATCCTATTCCATTAAATTTATACACTTAAGCAGTTTTCTAAAATACGAGGTCTATTCAAAACCTATTGGCCAATCGTCGAATTGCCGTTAGAGAAATTGCTGAAGACCTAAACGTATCGATTGGCTCCCGCCATTCGATTTTTCCCGCTTTTTCCGAACATGTTTGAAGTTTCACCCCAAGATCAGTCTCCAAAACGTACAATACATTATTACAATTAAAAACTTATTTTTTTGTGATGAACCTAATTTACGGTTTCAGATTTTTTGCCTTTCTATAAGACGTTGCTTCTTGTCAAATGTTGTGATTACGGGTAAATGGGAAGAACGCTATAGGTTTTGATCCCCTTGCTAGTGCTAAAGGGATGCTAGACCTGAGTATTTGATATTAATTTCAATTTGATACTTGTACACGTTCCTAAGAAAAGAGGCTTTGACAGATAGGCATACGAAGTCATCCTATTCCATTAAATTTATACACTTAAGCAGTTTTCTAAAATACGAGGTCTATTCAAAACCTATTGGCCAATCGTCGAATTGCCGTTAGAGAAATTGCTGAAGACCTAAACGTATCGATTGGCTCCCGCCATTCGATTTTTCCCGCTTTTTCCGAACATGTTTGAAGTTTCACCCCAAGATCAGTCTCCAAAACGTACAATACATTATTACAATTAAAAACTTATTTTTTTGTGATGAACCTAATTTACGGTTTCAGATTTTTTGCCTTTCTATAAGACGTTGCTTCTTGTCAAATGTTGTGATTACGGGTAAATGGGAAGAACGCTATAGGTTTTGATCCCCTTGCTAGTGCTAAAGGGATGCTAGACCTGAGTATTTGATATTAATTTCAATTTGATACTTGTACACGTTCCTAAGAAAAGAGGCTTTGACAGATAGGCATACGAAGTCATCCTATTCCATTAAATTTATACACTTAAGCAGTTTTCTAAAATACGAGGTCTATTCAAAACCTATTGGCCAATCGTCGAATTGCCGTTAGAGAAATTGCTGAAGACCTAAACGTATCGATTGGCTCCCGCCATTCGATTTTTCCCGCTTTTTCCGAACATGTTTGAAGTTTCACCCCAAGATCAGTCTCCAAAACGTACAATACATTATTACAATTAAAAACTTATTTTTTTGTGATGAACCTAATTTACGGTTTCAGATTTTTTGCCTTTCTATAAGACGTTGCTTCTTGTCAAATGTTGTGATTACGGGTAAATGGGAAGAACGCTATAGGTTTTGATCCCCTTGCTAGTGCTAAAGGGATGCTAGACCTGAGTATTTGATATTAATTTCAATTTGATACTTGTACACGTTCCTAAGAAAAGAGGCTTTGACAGATAGGCATACGAAGTCATCCTATTCCATTAAATTTATACACTTAAGCAGTTTTCTAAAATACGAGGTCTATTCAAAACCTATTGGCCAATCGTCGAATTGCCGTTAGAGAAATTGCTGAAGACCTAAACGTATCGATTGGCTCCCGCCATTC
>NW_020442420.1:367165-369523 GCF_000699045.2 Agrilus planipennis
CCATTCCCACGATTCCTGAAAGCAGGCTGAAGAGGGCCTTCCGCCCTACCTTCCGGCGTAGTCCGGAGGGACTGCCCGCCCACCAGCATTACTGGCTGGTGGGAATGAAACACCCAAAAGTTTTTTTTTTTGCAAGTTGCCAGTTCCATACAAGCAACGAAACAGTCAAAACACAAAAGCACCGGTCTCCTGTAGAATATCGAAGCGATCACACAGTCTTTTTATCTCTCTGCTATCAGCTGTCCATCCATGGGATGTTGACGTGAGCAGCTGTGGATTAACCAGACCATGGAAAACAGAGCATCCAAAACCGACCAAGAATAGCTTCGAAGTTCTACAAGATGAAATTACTGGCGAGCCAAAACCTGCGTCGGTGTTCTTAAGTAACTCGGAGAATTGGACTCCAAACATCACAACATCGAGTTTCCTAGAGCAACCCACAAAAATGACGTAATCAAAATTCAGCCACGTTCACAACAACACAGCAATGGAAAAAAGCTCCTCGGAAATACGAACACAATGATTTACATCTTTACAAATGACGCAAACCGTCCAGCCAAATGCGTCATTAAGGGAATACCAACCACAACAACCAGCAGTGTATCGAAAGGCTTTGAAACAAAAGGAATCGCACAAAAGACCGAATAAAATTCCGTATCCATCATGGTATAGAAACTTAAGACCATCTCAGTTCCATCGCTGTCAAAGAATAGACTATACGCAAAGACATTGCTAAATGGTGTCGAAAAGAATGAAGTGCGCACAACTCCACAGCACAGAAAACTGCAAAAAGCCTAAGGAAGAAAAATGTACATGCAAAAATTGAAGCGGTGCACATTCCGCCAAAATCCCGACACCGACCGAAGAAACGAGAAACGCAGAAAGGCAGAGCATGTCATTCGTCAAGAATAAAGATAACACGACTCATCCGAAACAACAACGGAAGCGTCTACCGACATTCTAGAAAACGCTAACCTATTAAACACCATAACAGAGAAAATGAAACGAGCCTATCAACTTAAAGGAGCTGCAACACCTACGGAAATACAACTACTGGGCAAAGCCCAGACCCTCATGTCGTTCAAAAGATTTTAAATCAAATAACGCATTAATCATGTGCCTAAAGCTAGAATGGCTTGAGGACAAGGAGTTTTAGTCTCATTGGCAGGCGAATGTCTTTTGAAGTTTTCCCCTAATCCCCGAAAACAAAAAAATACAAATAGTCAGTTCTTCTGTATAAGATCATCAATCAAGATAAGAAAAACCCTTAAGGCGATATATCGCCAGTAAACGCAGTACAACCACTAAATGTTTCCATAAAAACATGAATGACCTAAAATATTTAGGATATCCTGTATTTGCTACCACTATCACTAATAGGGTTGAAATCCCAAAACACTAATTTAAAATGAGAATTATTTAAATGAAATTTGAAATATGAAGAACAAATAGGAATACTTTCAGAAATTAGAAAAGTACCTTTTGTTTAATAAGGATCTAAAAAAGCCCCAAACTGAAAATTACTAACAATTTAGAATCATGCTATGTAAAACAAACCAAAAACGAACAGAATACGGATCTGACAAAATATACAACAGTACTTACTAAATACCTTAAATAATAAAATTATTTGAACATAATTTAGTTTGACTGACTAACACCCTTTCTGTATACTCGTTCACACTCGACTGTCGACTCGCCCAACGGTTCATTCCGTCATTCCCACTACATCCTGTAAAGATGCATCTTAACCCCTCACTACCACATCCTACTCTTTCAGTACTACTTCCCCTTTCTTATCATACGTGTACCGGTTTGAACGGTGTGATCTTTTACTCTTGTTCTATTAAATGAAAATTAAATGGAGTTCTCTGGAACTGAAATAAATAAAACAAAATTTGGAAATTCGTGTTAGGTACTTTCATCTGCTTAATGATTTCTTTTGACAATAATAAAGAAGGAATTTGTATAATAGACACTAAACAAAAAACAGTTTAATACAAATTATTAAAAAAATAATTAAAAGACAGTTTAATATCAAATCATCAGAAGTGTTTACGGCAAAACAAAGCAGCCCTATTTACATTTTAACTGATACACTTTGTAGGATTTTTCAGGAAATGGTACGGAAGAAAAAATTAAATAATATTAGCGTGTACAAAATCTTTTCTTCTTAATTTGTTTACTCAATTGTTACTACTTTATTTTTCTTTTTGTTATGCACCTCCTGAAGGACAGGTTATGGTTTCAGAAAACGCCCCTTCAGAAGACATAAAATAACAAATAAAAATAAAATCAAGAATTGTGGATACTTAAGAGAGCCATTATTGTAAATACTTACATATTGACCATTTATTG
>NW_020442420.1:370469-397731 GCF_000699045.2 Agrilus planipennis
TTTTTCAGGAAATGGTACGGAAGAAAAAATTAAATAATATTAGCGTGTACAAAATCTTTTCTTCTTAATTTGTTTACTCAATTGTTACTACTTTATTTTTCTTTTTGTTATGCACCTCCTGAAGGACAGGTTATGGTTTCAGAAAACGCCCCTTCAGAAGACATAAAATAACAAATAAAAATAAAATCAAGAATTGTGGATACTTAAGAGAGCCATTATTGTAAATACTTACATATTGACCATTTATTGCCGTTAAAAGAACGGTAAAAATATAAATTGGTTTCTCTAAAAGAAGCCCCTATTTTTGCTCTATTGTTTCTTTTTTATAACTAACATAAAATTTTATTACAAAAGTACTAAACGTTGGAAAACCACATCTGGTATAATAAAAGTAATTGAGTTCCTTAGTTTAGAAATACAGCCGACACAAGTCGGACTCTCGCAACGAGAATTTCGTACAAACTTGTAGGCATGTACGTATTAAATAATGCGTCCGGTACGGGACCGGAGTTTCGAAGATTTTTCCCGCTTTTTCAGAACATGTTTGAAGTTTTATCCCAAGATCAGTCTCCAAAACGTACAATACATTATTACAATTAAAAACTAATTTTTTTGTGATGAACCTAATTTACGGTTTCAGATTTTGCCTTTCTATAAGACGTTGCTTCTTGTCAAATGTTGTGATTACGGGTAAATGGGAAGAACGCTATAGGTTTTGATCCCCTTGCGAGGGTTAAAAGGATGCTAGACCTGAGTATTTGATATTAATTTCAATTTGATACTTGTACACGTTCCTAAGAAAAGAGGCTTTGACAGACAGGCATACGAAGTCATCCTATTCCATTAAATTTATACACTTAAGCAGTTTTCTAAAATACGAGGTCTATTCAAAACCTATTGGCCAATCGTCGAATTGCCGTTAGAGAAATTGCTGAAGACCTAAACGTATCGATTGGCTCCCGCCATTCGATTTTTCCCGCTTTTTCCGAACATGTTTGAAGTTTCACCCCAAGATCAGTCTCCAAAACGTACAATACATTATTACAATTAAAAACTTATTTTTTTGTGATGAACCTAATTTACGGTTTCAGATTTTTTGCCTTTCTATAAGACGTTGCTTCTTGTCAAATGTTGTGATTACGGGTAAATGGGAAGAACGCTATAGGTTTTGATCCCCTTGCTAGTGCTAAAGGGATGCTAGACCTGAGTATTTGATATTAATTTCAATTTGATACTTGTACACGTTCCTAAGAAAAGAGGCTTTGACAGATAGGCATACGAAGTCATCCTATTCCATTAAATTTATACACTTAAGCAGTTTTCTAAAATACGAGGTCTATTCAAAACCTATTGGCCAATCGTCGAATTGCCGTTAGAGAAATTGCTGAAGACCTAAACGTATCGATTGGCTCCCGCCATTCGATTTTTCCCGCTTTTTCCGAACATGTTTGAAGTTTCACCCCAAGATCAGTCTCCAAAACGTACAATACATTATTACAATTAAAAACTTATTTTTTTGTGATGAACCTAATTTACGGTTTCAGATTTTTTGCCTTTCTATAAGACGTTGCTTCTNGGACAAATCGTACTACAAAAATGGTATCGAAAAGTTGGAGGATCGCTATAATCAGTGTATCACCCTTGAAGGGAATTATGTTGAATAAAAAAAACGAATTTTGCAAAAAAAATGTGTTTTACTATTTTAGGCCGGGGACTTTTCAATTGACCTGTTATTGCAATCTTTGTTTATTTTACTATTAAAATCAGTCGTATTGTATTTAAAAGTAGTCCAATTTGGTGTGTATTTATGTAAGAATGTACCTGTTAGGATGCTTCTGGCGTTGTCCTCAGCTGGAATGTTCTCAAATGTCTTGTTGTTTTGAGTTAGATTTTGCTTGAACAAACTGGACCACAAGAGTCGAAAATGTTCTGGAGTATTTCTGTATATGAGAGATGGAGAAAATCAAATAAGGTTTTGAATTTGATCTGTTTACCTGTACAATATTCTTTAATGGAGTGAAAAAATTGCATCCATCATAAAAAAAATATCACCAATTTTCATTTATTTTGCAACATGCCTTGGCGCTTGGATAACTTTAATCGAGAATTTAAGAATTATAGCACACGATAGCTTATAATAATGAAAACGGAGAAAGGTGACATGTTGAAGCAAGATGATCATTCTTGAATAATGTACGTATGCAACAACTTGCTATCCGTGCCTTACTTTCTTAATATTCTCATCTTACCAACTGATTTACTGGACAAACAAAACTACTAGAAAGTTGAGCTGTACCGGTACTCTTTACAGTAAACAAACCTACACAAACATTTTAAAATGTTTACTAAGGAAGCACGTCGTTAACCTTCTATATTCTTATTCATAAAATCCTTTTTTGGCAATGGCATTATTGGCATAAATTTTAATACATACACACTACACATATTTATAGAAAGGTCTACGATTTTAAACGACTTTCTCACCTATATAATTTCTGGTGGGGATTACTTTAAAGCGGACAAAATAGATATTCATGAATAAATAAATCATTTTTGAAAGAAACATTTGGGATACTTTTTGAATAGACTTCGTATTGTGATATTAAACTTGCCAGCGTGATTTTATTATTAGAAAGAAAGGTTTACTGCCGTAACGAAAAATTGTAGAACACGTTTAAATTATGAGTCAGGATAATTAAGAAAAGCAAGTGCAAACCATTTTAAAGCGGTGCCAAAATATTTATAGCTTTAGTTTTCTGCCGTTATATATTTGTCGTAATATAATACGCTTCAGCTACAATCAGTTTAGCTTGAAACCCTTTCATCTTGTAATTTTAACTGACTACAAAAACTTTTAACGGGTTTTGAGATAATTTAGCAAGTAGGCGGCTATTCTCTACTGTGGGTAAAGCAAAATATCGCTGACTTGCTTAAAATGTAAACAAGAATGTTCGCCACCTACAAGAGTTCAGTAGGGTAGATCCTCATAACAATTATTGTCGACTCTTTACTATTTACCATTAATTCATCATTTAACGAGTATCTACAATTTCATGTGGTGCTTTTTTCATTTAAATAGTTTCAGTTTTTTAGTATATAACCACACCGACGTTTTGTCCCATATCGGGATTTTCTCAGGGTCAAAACGTTGCACCTAAAATATTAAAATACATTCCAGTAAAAAGTTACTTAACGTTCCAATACCGTCTTTATACTAGCAAAGGCAAAACCAGGAACGAACAAGACCAAGACTAAAACCAAGAACGAATATGCAAGACCAAAACCAAATAAGCAAGATTAAACAAACAATTTGAAGCAACTTTAATACATTGTTTCCTTGGAACAAAATTTGAAATTATTAGTTTGCTTTATTATATTTTAACACCAAATCATCATCATAAGGTCGTCAGTCCTAAGACTAGTGTTGCCCAAATTCAGTCTTGGTCTTGCAGTCTTGGTCTTGTTCTTGCGTTTTTGCAAGACCAAGACCAAGAACAAGACCGCGTATTTTTAGCAAGACCAAGACCAAGACTGACCGTGCAAGACTTGAGCAAGAACAAGACATAGCCTGCAAGACTCTTGCGTCTTGCAGCTAGGACTTAGCGCTATTTCACTGAGTAGTTAGGTGTAACAGTTCGGTGTATAGGTAGGTACGCTTAGGAATTCTATGAGACGCAAAAAACTGTATCAAAGAATATGAAAAACTGGACCTATGCGCATTACGACTAATACCATAAACATAGCGAATAAAAAAATTATTAAAATCAAACTGAGTGCATGCATAGTTATGTTTTAACCATCGGCACTTTGATAATGCGGCATCAAAGGTTTTGTACTTACTTCTCANAGAGCGAGCAATATAGAATTTTAGGAAAAGTAATTAAGGGAAAGTACAGCTATTAGTAAGGGGTGCATGCAAGTATAGGTGAAGATGAAATTCTAGGTAAAGGCTAACGATAGTAGAACAATAGAATCTAGGTTGAAAGGAAACAAAGGCATGCACAAGATAAGAAGTTGTAAGTCTACAAATAGATTTAGAAGAATATTTACAAAATAATAATAATAATAAAAATTAAACAAAAACGAATATAAAAAATTAATTTTAACGTGTTTTACCGCTACAAATATTATTTTCCTAAATTTAAAATTTTGATAATAGATTATTCCTTTAGTTTTTTTGGCACATTGATTGCTAAGGCTGGTTTATTTCTTTATTTCAGATAAGGTCATGTGTCACCTCGGCGACTAGATATCGAACTCCTAAGTTAAACTTTAAATTTATTCATTAATATCCCTTTAGTTACTTACGTCGTTACCACAGTTTTTGTAAATAAAAACAAAATGCAATTATATTGCGTATTCGATGTCTGCCCTCTTTCCTACTGTTACATTTCTTTCTAATGCATTGCACATAAAACATTTTATCGAAGCGAAATCCATTGTAGACTGCCGTACTAATCCATGACTTTGGACACTAAAAGTTTATTATTCTCTTTTATTGAAAATGTTCCTGTAGTGCCACTAATGGTTATCACTGGGACTTTATATCCGTTGTAAATGAAATCGATGGGAAATAAAGTTCATCGGAACCGTTTTACGAGAGTCTTAGTGATTTAGAGAAAACAGTGATTGTAGTAGATAATAAATAATGATATAGAGTAACGTCAGTATTTGGTAGATACTAACTGTCTATTGGGATCCGTTAAATGGGCATACAGCATCTGGTGGCAAAATTTATAACTCGAATGAGGGAAAAATTTACATAGGAACTGTGCACGCAAATTGTAAAATTGTTTATTAAAATAATAAAACACGTTAAAAAAGTAAAAATTTTTTTGATGATGGAGTCGACGAAGTTTTCTTCTAAAGTTAAATCAAATAAAAAGTTAATATGTTCAGTGAAAAGCTGCAATAGCACTTCAGACATAGATCTTCACTCTTCACCTACATTAACTACTTTCCAATAAAAACTAACCGTTTTATATATGTAAAAAATATATTCGGAAAATTAGAGAAAAAAGTAAACTAATAGAAGCTTGGATGAAAGCAGTAGGTATCAAAGAAGTGAATTCCGGAATAAAAATTTGTTCACGTCATTTTAATGCACATGATTATATTTCAGCAAGTATTTACCATCAGCCATAACCTTAATATTTAAAACTAGAATCATACTAAAATTATAAAGTGAGAAATTATTTATTCCTGTGTAATTGATTTAACACAATTCTAATGATACGATATAAGTATTTTGAGGTTAAGAACCTACCTGCTGCAATACAACAAAGTTGCAATAATGTGTTTGCAACGTTCTCTTAAATCGGCTTTGCACGTGCAAGTCATTGATATGATATTGCTTAAATCACCCAGAATCACCTCACCAATTATATAACGTGAATCACTTTTTAAATCCGAAGTTTGTAAAAAGTAGGCAGTAAACTTGACGGAATTTGAAGGCTAGCTTCCGGATTTGTTATTTCCGAATTTTATAATGTGATTGGCATTAAAAACACGCTCACCTTCAATGAAATTTCCTTTCCGAGGCTTTGTGTCAGCCCAATCACATATTGTGTCAATACTTATCATTTTATCGTAATTTAAAAACTTGGAATTTGCACGGTACACTATAGGAACTACGATAAATTTTCCCTAATCAGCGCCATGTTTCTTAGGCTCCTACCATTTGACGGATCCCAATATGGAGAATCATCGATTTTGTGACCAATGTATCGAGACTGCCTAGACCGTGCTGATGTTATCATTTAACCTCAAAATAATGATCCACGTTTGACAGTTTCAGTAAATTACTAACCATCAAGAATTTAATCCTTTGTTAATAAATAATGATCTTTATACTCGCAAATGGTGTCCTCTCGAGTGGCCTGAGAATTTATCGATTTTCAAAGTCATTTTTAACGAAAAGTTGTTTTATTGTTTGATTTTGCAATATTGATTCATTTGAATTTGATGTTCAGATTAGTACGTTAATAAATAAGAAGTTATTGGCTGGATTTGTCGACATTTATATCATAATAAAATAGTACTTTATTTATTCTTTGGCCTTATATAGTTGCTGTTTCATTGAGTAACCAGGACAAATAGAAGGGAAGACAAGTAAGTCAACTACGGTGCAACATAGTTCATCATTGAAGATGTCAAGACATTTCTTGCAATTTGCGCTTGAATTTTACAGACGACAAATTTCCGTGACCACTAAACTGCTCTTTATCCAGATGCTTGTCGTTCTTCATTGTTACAATGACACAAATGTGCACTTTAAGAAAACATTACCATCCTCTGACCTCTTTTCACCGAGTCATACTTCCAACTGTCACGTAACAAAGATTAATGTTAAAATACCGTAATAATCCATCATAACGGAGATAATAAAATTTCATTATCGAAGGTAGAATGCAAGATACACTTCTACCACGAAATGGCACGGAGAGACGAGGTTATTTATTGTATTTAATAGTACTTACTTAATTTCTTTTAAGTTACTAAAAGTAATCATTGCAAAATCGAATTAATTTAAAAAAATATGTAGACTACTGCATTTTTCAGTAGAAGTCGTTACGAAGATGTGCATTCCTTTTTTTTTTATACGAATTAATGATCAATGCAGTTCTTTTTCCTACAAAACTAACAACTCATTAAGTAGTCTTGTCAAAAATAACAGTCATAAATATGGAATTGACATACTGAGTTGTGGTGAATACAGTAAACCATATATACAGGGTTTGTCCGGAAAGTAATAGGACTGAGTCGATTTAAAAAAATTATTGAGCCAATCGTTACAACTCTTTAAAAACTTTCAAAATAGGCTCCTTCTGCGTCTATGCAGCGCTGCCAGCGCGATTTCCAAGCATTAAAGGCATCACGGAAGGCATTCTCCAGAATAGACTTCAGAGCCGCGGTGCATGCTGCTTGGATCCCCTCTGTCGTCTCCAAATGCTTGCCTTTCAACAGCCTTTTCAGGCGAGCAAACACAAAAAAGTCTGGGGAAGCCACATCTGGGCTGTAGGGCGGCTGCGGAAGCGTTGGGATACCGGCCTTGACCAGGTAGTAGGCAGTACACAAGAAAGGCGGTGTGAGCCGGGGCGTTGTCGTGGTGCAACATCCAGTCGACTGCGATGTCTTCTCGGACCCTTCGTTTGAGTCTCTTGAGCACTTCAACGTAAAACTTGGCGTTGACGATTTGTCCAGGAGGAACAAATTCATGGTAGACGATGCCTTTCATGTCAAAAAAGACGAGGAGCATCGTTTTCACTTTGGATTTGCTCATTTTTCCCTTTCTTGGGCGAGGAGACGTGTGCCATTCGGAAGATTGCCTCTTTGTCTCGGGATGATACTCAAAGATCCATCCATTCGTCATCTGTGATTACGTTATTCAAAAATTGGGGATCACTTTCACACATGTTTAAATTTTCTTGCCACCATCTTCGCGCACACCTTGCGCATGTTTAAATGCTCCGTCACAACGTCATGAACCACAGATTTTGGTAAATTTAATATCTGGGCAATTAAACGAATACTTAGTCGACGGTCTGAGTTCAAAACTTCGCGCACACGGGTCACATTGTCGGTTTTTGTCGAAGTCGAAGGTCTTCCAGCAGGGTCTTCCCTCTTCCCGGCCCTCTGAAAAGGCCTGGTGCCACCGAAACACACCACTTCTTGCTAAAGCAACATCTGGGTAAGCCTGCTTGATCATATCAAACGTCTCTGTCGCAGATTTACCGAGTTTCACGCAGAATTTAATCGCGTACCTCTGCTCTAACGAACGCTGCATTTTCGGCTTGCACCACTCACAGAAACACGTCGCGCGAAAAAGCCTCTTCTGACTCTCCAGGTGCTCGGAGACAACTCACCAGCCGCTCGTTCGTTAGCTAGGTTAGCTGGGAATGCTCTCTACCGAATCCAGCAATCCAGTCGGTGCGCGGACGCTCCGAAGTACAGTCGCGCCGGAAGGAAATCAGTCCTATTACTTTCCGGACAAACCCTGTAGGCCAAGCAGACAGGTCATACATTTTCAAATACAAAATATCCAAAAAGAAACACTTCCGCCGAATTATAGAGATTTTCGAGTTAGAAAAATAAGAGTTAGAGATATCCAAAGACCATGGAGATATAGAAAATGTGAACAGACCAAAAGTAAACTTCGACTTACTAAAAACTTGTAATATAAAGATTGGAAAAACTTTGGCGATTGTTGTAGAACAAGCAAAATAGCTCAAATTCGAACGCCAAAACACGACACATTAGTTGTCCGAAGCACTATGTCTCTGACTAGACCTTCATGCCTGAGAAGGTGTCTTACTAACCTATCTCGCCTATTTCTTATTGACTTCCAGAGAGTCCTTTGTTCTCTTACTCTTTTTAATTTCTAACCTTTTCTACCCCACGTTATCATCATCATTCGCCTTTAACACCAAATTTCGATGACTTCTAACCTGTTTATTTTCCGCCGCGCCCACTGTCTATATTTCGCACCCGTACAACGCCGCGCTCCAAACATGCGTCGTACTTTGGTTGAAATAAATTTTGTGTTATTCCAGTTTTCATAACCATCATGCTGGTGTGCAAATAAGAGCATTGGTAAGGGTCTTTATATATAGCAAAACATTCAGAGAAAAATTATCACACATATCCGTCCCAATGAAGACACTTAATTAGGAGAAACAGGTTACAGAAACACAAGAAAGTCCGTCAGTTAGCAGGAGAGGTCCCTTAGGATGAGACAATAACGTGCCTGACTTTGTAAACAGCACCCTGTTAATTAGCATTTTGTGGAATAACTTGTTTATTTCAAAGGATAATTTTGTCATTTAATTAACAAAAACGCTCTCCCTGTTGGAATATTCGGCTATTCGACTGTAGTGTTTAAAATTTGTCCTTGTCATTACCCTAGAGAAATAAAACAAATTACTTTTATTAATCGGGACATATCATTATACACATAATGGACAGGCCCGAAAGAGAAATTTTCAATTTTAGCAAGGTGTATGTGTTTTGAGCATGTGTTATTTTTTAAGTTCCTAATGCTAAGAGGTTTATCTTCCAAAATAATTAACGATAAGTAATTATAGAGGGTAAACGTAAGTAGAACCATCTCATATGGGGGAAAAGTTGAAAAAATGTCCAACTTTAAGGGGTAAATAACAGTTCAAAAACCTTCCAAAATGGCGCTAGTGTAGACAAAAGGTATGGTATGAATGTAGCTGTTGTTGAGTGGTTAGTGACAGCCCAGTAAACCAAACCTCAACTATTTACGTAATTCAAAGTAATTTTGTCCTTGTTTATTTTTCTATCCTATTCTAATAACTTTTGGCGCTTTATTTGAAATTTACCCTGTTGTTACTCTGGCGCCACCCTAATTTAACGCAGTTTGACAGACACTTTTTCACAATAGAGATAATACTCCTTACCTTTACCCTCCATATAAGTAATGAACATTTTCTCATCTTGTTCGATAGCAATGCGATGTTTATGTTTTTTTTGTGTAAGATTTACCTAATGTTTTATTAATATTTTATGGCTTGAAATGATGAAATTTACTATGTATTAAAGATTAATAAATTAGAATGCTACGAGTCTTATATAATCCTGTTTCTTCAAACCGCCTTTCACACATCCAAATTAATTAATTCACCATGATTTGCGCAGAATATTAAAAAATTGTTCCATTATGTGTGGAAAAATTTAATGAATTTTACTTTGTAATGGAAACATCAAATGGCTGGAACCTTCACCAAATAATTAGATCTCGCAGTAAAAACGTCAACATATAAATTATACCATACCATTAAATATAATGAAATTTCGGTAAAAAATTAGAGAATGGAAAGAAATATATATGATAAAGCCAATTTTCACTGGCTCATTTCCGCCAGCGGTATAACATGCAATAAGGAACTTCGTTCTAATATCGTCAATTAATTATTTAATTTTTTAATAGAGAAGAAGATCACAACATCAAATTCTGAGTAAATATACTACATTTGGAAACAGCTATTGTCTGTTCACTTAGAGAAAGGTACACCGTAAACGATAAGCACAAACGACTATCGATTGTAACAGGGATGAAGTGCATATTATGAATCAAGTTGCTAAAGGGAGGGCAATGTTGGGAAGATTATGGGGTAAGGTCAGAAGTTTTGTAAAGGTGACTGGGGTAGAAAAATGATGTTATTTTAAGTGATGGTGGGGAGTATAGTATTTTTAATGGTGAAAATACGGGGATGGGAGGAAAAACACAAATAGAATTGTTATAGAAAATATATATAAAGTAGATATTAAGATTAGAAAGAAGTACGCAGCGGCCTTGATAATTTTAAAAATCAAACAGGAAATTTTAAAAAACGATTATGTTTGACCCTTTTACACCTTCGTACTAATCCAACAGAGTAATAAATACAGATTAATTATTAATTTACACAAAGATAAGCAATGTCAACGAATCAATATTGATATCAAAACTAATTTCATGTTTTACTTAATTAATAACCAAAGAAATGTTTTGAAAATAAATGTCAATCTTCAGAAGAGAAATCCAGATATATGTATAGCTATTACGGGTATAGATATTCAGAGAACAACAAAGTTAAACAAGATAAACTTACAATATACTCTGAAATGCATTTTGCAGTTTGTCTTGTTTAATACTTCGGATTCGATCACCTTCGAGAGAAAATTTTTCATTATTTGCGAGTGAAAAAATTGCAACCCAATTCCTGTATTCGCTGCTAAAATTTCATTATTCGCGGATGCAATCGGTAAATAGAAAAAGATTCGGTGTCATTTATTAAGGGAATTGACCCGCAATTTTTCTGAAAACATGGGTTTCTATTCTAAACATTGTGATTTAACGCTACGAGATAAATATGTGATTTTTTGTATGGTAACAGACAAAGGTTCACACTAAGTCGGTACGTTTTTGGTTTTCAATAATTCGGTCATTAAAAGCTTTTACAAGTGTTTAAAGTTTATGCTTCTTGTAGAACACGCATTTTCAATACACATTAAAAAATTACAAAATGGCCTTCGACAGGCTTTAGAATAAAGCTTTATCTATCTTACTACAAAATTTCAAACCACTGTTCCAGACATTTTACTCATGATATCTAGAACCGATAAGCATGTTTTTACCCTACAGCGCATGTACTGCTGAATCCCCTTTATGCATCGGCATCTTTTGAGTATGTACTGTTGGTACGTACCGAGACAGCGATTCGGTGTTATCTTTTAAGTACGGTTATTTTTATAAAATGTGTGACCGAGTGGACTAATTCAAAATTCGAAACAAGAAAAAATCACTAAATTATTTAAACCCTTACCTGAAGGTGATTATAACGATTAATTTTAATTGCGAATTTCTCAATAAATTGATTTTGTTCTGATAAATATTGGTTTTATTTTGGAACCTTAAAACGTATCCCCTATGATTCCATACTAATTACCATTCCATATCCACGGTTTCTGCATTCGCGGCATATTTATGGAACGTATACCCCGCTAATAAAGAGCTATTACTGTATTCCAAAAGATTTATCTAGGGGCTGTTAAGTAATTTCAAATAACTCCAACGTAACTTAGAAGTTTACGTATATAATTTTGTATATCAATTTTAGATAGAGCTACATTCACTTTATCTTCGTTAAATTGGGTCAGGGATATAAATTGATCCCGATTTCAGATGAACCATTAAAATTTAATTTGCAGAGGTGATTAAGAACGAAACTAATTATAAAAATTAGTTTAAAACCGACCAAAAGTAGTAATAAAATGTTACACACGAAAGGACTTATCATTCAGGGACTATTGGAGCCCTAAAGATAAACAATAAAACAAATAGAAATAATTTATACTCTCTTACACTCAAAAAATTACTAAGAACAGCTAAAGTTGATGGTCAGTAATGTTTCAAAACTACCGCAAGCATGGATGTTTATTTCGATCTTATTTGTTCTCATCAGCACGCCGTAGAACCAAAATAAAACACACGATATAGGCCAGCTGATATATTTGGTATTTTCATAGGTTTGCATTACATATAAATATAATTTGTCAATAACGTCTTTGTTTTTATTATATTAGTAATATACAAAGAGATTCTTCCATTTTATTAAAGGTACGTTTACACTTTTACAGATATGTACTTAACAATGGTTAGAGAATATTATTTTTATACACAGTACCATTAAAAATTTCAATAAATTGCATTTGCGGCTTAAATTCTCATACAGAATGTGGCTGGTGATTCTCTATAAGAATGAAGCAGCCCTGTGTTTTTTTTTTCTGCAAAATACATCTTAATACGTTCATAATCTCGCAAGTGATATTTAATAATTCTAGCGTATGTAACCTTTGAAAAATATGTTCATTTAGATGTTGGTTGCCTTTCGTATGGGTGACGTTATTATTCAAAGGGCACATTGCTAGCAATTGGAATTTGGAAATTTTGAAACACTTTTTAAAAACTACCATTTTTGGTGTAAAAGTTGTCACAAAAGAATACTAAAAATAAAAATTTTGAGGAAGAAGTTGATTCAGTTTTAAAATAAAGGGTATCTACTATAATTAATCGACTGGGTTCGTAAAGTGATCCAGTAAATCGAATACCTACCAAATAATGATACCTATTAACCTTACTCTTATCGATTTTAACGTTATTTTGAGTTTCCATTTTACCTAAAAGTGTTAAAACCAATTTAGAATGCTTAAACGATGAAACTATTGTATCATTCTTCAACTCCTTCAAAAAGTTCAAAACGAACAATAAAAATTTATTTTTTCTGTTGTCTTCTTCTGTTATCATCAATAAATTCAGTATAAAGGTTACGAAATGAAGAAACTTTTTAAATACTGAGTAGTTTTCTCCAAGCGCGTTCCAGTTACCGAAACGTTATCAATTTTGGCACAATTTAAACAATTTTCAGTTTCTTTCATGACAACTTTCACTAACAGGAAGACATATATTTAATTAGTAGGTAAGTAGCAACCAGCCCAGTCGATTCAGCTCTTTATTTCTTTTTTGTTTTTGATGCGGTTAAAAAAATATTACCGGTCCTATCAGATAGGTATGATACATATGTTTATTTACTTAACTGCATTTGCGCGGAGGAGAAATACTGACAACAAACTAATTGTTTAAAACACACACGTACACACTGGGTTCACACGAAATAAGATGAACATGGATCCCTAGACCTTCCAGTAAATCAAACGAATAAAAAATCAATTGGGTGGTAAATAATAAGACTTGTTCAAAGTGCCGTTAGCCATATCCGAAGCAAGGGTCGACAATATAGATCGCTTTGCACAGTTACAGATTGATAATAGACACTGTATCGCAAATTTTTGCTTTTCTACACCAAAATTCTAAAATTACTTTCTTCTAATATCATTCTAACGTTGTAGCATCCCCTCAATAAAAAACGAAGACGTTTTTATAATAATAATAATAACTGTTAACAACAATTCCTTAATTCGCTCCGATGAACAAAATTTGTATTTTTTGTTTATGACATTGAAATTATTCTATTTATTGACCTTCAATTTTGGTATTAATTTTGTCTTATTTTTGGAGTAGAAAGCGTTTGTTGTTAGTGGAACAGTGCCTTAAAAGGTATGCGTTAGAGATGGAAATGAATTAGTGCAAAGCTAGTGTAAGGCAGTCCTGTTAGATGTTGGGGATTAGCCCCATTTCTGGAACAGTCCTACCCGCTGACACCGACAGTTGGAGCCCCATAAGTTGCAGCGACAGGAGCTGTTGTAGCAGCAGTCGTTCGGCCGATGATCGCAGTTTCCTCCTCTTCTGATACACGCGCGTCTGAAAATGTAAATTAAGCGAGAACGTCTGAAAGAGATTAAAAATGTTCAGTAGGCAGATTATGGTGCTATATAGTACGGTTCTTGTACGTAGAACGAACACTAGGGTGCTGCTAATAACATACAACACTACAGTATGACAAAAACATTATTATAAGCGGGTGATATATCTGTATCTATATCAATCATTCATGGGTGCCCTCTTGTCAGAAGTATTTTTAAAAAGAAGACTGTTCAATAAGTGCAATTTTTTTCTTAAATCTATCATTGGGAGTGATATAGGTCTTTTATATACCGTTCAATCATTCTTCATTGTCAGTCATCCCCTAATGCCCTTTTCCATAAAATATAGGAAATCGGTGGCGCGTTTTTAATTATTTTATCCAGAACCTAATCCCAATTTTAGTCCACTAAATCAATAACGTATCAAGTGGATTTTTTGGTAAAGTATAAGTAAATTAAAAAATACTTTCATTTAATACAATACTAACTAGGCAAGACATTTTATTTTTGATACCAATTTTTCACTTCCCAGTGCGACCTAGTAATGAACCCGATTTCGTGAATCCGAAATTTTGACATATCTCCACGTTTCAAGGTCCCTGGAATCGAATGCTGCAGTATTAAGTAATTCCTTCGATAATTACTAAACGAAAAAGTTGGTTTCTCCATTCATTGTTCACAAAATCAGTAAAATTGTTCTTTAATGTAGCACTTAGTTATTGAAATGTCTAAGATTAACTTTTGTTGTGGGTGATTATCTTCCAATTCCAGAAATTGGCCCATGCTCGAGCCAGTAGATTATGATATAGGTCATTCAGAATCTCGTGGGTTATTGCGTAACAAAACTTCGCCTTTATTGATATCTACTTCTAACCAAAAATATGGTTTACAATAGAGTCAGTATGAATTCAATAAGATCCGTCTTCCCAGCAATTTGCGGCACAGGTTATTTACTTAATTAATAACCAAAGAAATGTTTTGAAAATAAATGTCAATCTTCAGAAGAGAAATCCAGATATATGTATAGCTATTACGGGTATAGATATTCAGAGAACAACAAAGTTAAACAAGATAGACTTACAATATATTCTGAAATGCATTTTGTAGTTTGTCTTGTTTAATACCCCGACTTAGATCACCTTCCAGAGAAAATTGAATTTTCACTAGAATCAGCCCGAGGATTTATACAAAACAAAGGACATCAACCTAACATCAGTTGAAACACATATTGTATTCCAAAAGATTTATCTAGGGGCTGTTAAGTAATTTCAGATAACCCCAACGTAACTTAGAAGTTTACGAATATAATTTTGTATATCAATTTTAGATAGAGCTACATTCACTTTATCTTCGTTAANAGTAAATTAAAAAATACTTTCATTTAATACAATACTAGGGTCAGGGATATAAATTGATCCCGATTTCAGATGAACCATTAAAATTTAATTTGCAGAGGTGATTAAGAACGAAACTAATTATAAAAATTAGTTTAAAACCGACCAAAAGTAGTAATAAAATTTTACACACGAAAGGACTTATCATTCAGGGACTATTGGAGCCCTAAAGATAAACAATAAAACAAATAGAAATAATTTATACTCTCTTACTTACACTCAAAAAATTAATAAGAATTAATAATTCATGTTTAAAGAAATACCGAAATGGCATGCTTATGAAGCAGCAATTCGCATACTGTATATAAGTTTCCTTACGCCAGGGTTCACTATTTCGCAATCGGTATACATCTACGTTAAAAATTATATCGGTAAAGAAACGAAATGCACTGCAATTCTCAAATGGTTATGTCTCGGGCATCGGTAGAAGCATTCCCTATTCCCTCCTCCCACATCGTCCCTCAAAATATCAATAATGCATTCAAAATAACAAAATTTTATTTAGTAATCTCAAAATCTGCCTTGTTTTTCTTTTTTGTGATTAACACATCACTCATGCATTGAGAGGAGAGGTAGATAGTTAATTATCAATCCATTCTATGTAAGCCCAATGCGTTTTTTAGGATAACTACTTATGTAAATTTATTTTTCTATTATGTGTAGTTTCTCTACTAAAACGACACACAAATCGAATTATGATCGATAATGTTTCTTTGTAATACGTGATTATTTTAATTTAATTAAATTAATTTTTTAGCCTCAATGTTCTAATTGTTGGAGGGTAAGGTAAATAAAACTAAATAACAACTACAAATAAAAGCAAGAACGATAACAATTATATTTTACAAAACTTAACAAGGAGCAGAGTAGGTATAGAAAAGATAGAGATGATAACTGAAGCGAAGGTTGGTAAGAACTCGTCTCTCAAAATCATTTTTCCAAAAAGGAAATGTTAGAAAAACTAGGAAGGAGGAACTGATCGTTGATAGATGAAAGTAGGGTACCAATAGAATTGAACGATGTAAGAGTAGGGTAGTAGTAGTGGTACCGAGGGTTGAAAGTACCGAAATAATGAAATGCTAGGAATTAGAATATACTCACAAATCACCGAAGAAATCCATCATAAAATTGCCATTAAGAAAAGATAAAAGCTATAGACGTCATGCGGTTAGTATGCGAAGTTGAAATGTTAATAGGGATTATAGGAAAGTACAAGCAATAAAGTTAATTAGATATAGAAATAGAATACAAAAGAATTAAGACCCAAATGAATTCGAATACAATATTACAAGTTGTAGAATAACAATAAAATTTTCATTGGAAGTATATACAAAAGATTCAGATATTAAGCCATTGTCGAAAGTATGATTCACAATACGTATATGATTAAAATCACTTTTTATTCGTATGTTGCGATAACCGCCACAATTTAATTTCTGGAAAATAAAGACATAACACAGCTACCCTTATCAGCACCCCCATCCAAAATTTAATTACTTTACCTATCTATAGAGGTCTTGTTAAACTATTTCTAACAAAACTGAACCAGCTTTCGCTGACATAATTGTTAACAGTCATTGCCCCGTTCTTTCTTGCCATCGCATACAGAAGCAGATAAGCAAGTAATTTGCGATGTGTATTAGTCCCTGATAACGTTCGATTAAAGGAAACCGAAGGGAGATAACACAGAAATTGGGATCCCTTTTCGTTAAGTTGTACAGTTTGTACGATTGCTTGTAACAGAAGCATTTCCCCGATTATTTCGCATTCCCCTGTTTCCAGGCAAACGGTTAATTAATGTAATCATTAGTTGGCCTTCGGTTACAGAAAACGACTCCATCCCTAAATGGCACACGTGACAGTTGACTGAGCAAATACCCTAACAGCAGGACTAATGAGCTCGACATCAATTATATTCGACTACGAGTAGTGACAGAGTGTGGGATGCTGGAAAAAAAGCTGATCCGATAAACGATTATTACGGCCTAACAGGATTATTTACGGGGTTGTTGAATACAACTGAACACAGAAAAAGAGAATTAAAAAGGATAAAGCTAAATGTAGACGTTATAAATGGCCTCTATTATACGATCCAAAGGAACAACAATGAAGAAACATTAAGGTAACATTAGAATGACGTGAAAATGACATCATTGTCGAGGTAGTTGGAAAAGATGGAGACTTTGCGAAAAATGCCACCTATTGGTGTTACTTGTTGTGTGCATACTATGCGCTCCTACTAACACGACTACGAAATACGACATATTGTCAGATTGCACGCTGCTTTGGCATATATTTCTGTAAAAACAGTTTCTGACGGCTAACTGAATATTATGGAAAACTCTCCAGTTTCCGAGAAATTGTGCCATTTTGAAGATTCTTTTGTTGACGAGTGCTACGAAATTCAATAGCACCAGTTCAAATGTGGAATTGTCACGAAAATAGAAACCGTACCAGGGTGTGTTCCGAAATATAACCCAACATACTCGCCAGTGCTGATGACGTCATAAATCGACGCCATATTGTACTGGTGTCCCACCATATTGTACTGGTGAGACAAATGTGATGTAGTAGTATATCAAACAGGCGTGTGTGCATCAGACTTTGAGGAATTTTTTATTGTAAGAAACTTCAATAACTTTTAGAGCAAAATTATTGTAAACGAGCACAAACACTATTGTCAATATGACGTCAATTTGACATCAATGCACTGGCCAGTATATTTCGAAACCAATCAACAGTATGGCGTCGATTCATTACGTCATCAGCACTGGTCAATATGCTGGGTTATATTTCGGAACACACTCATAGAAATTGAAGAATTATCATCATTATCATCATCATCAGAGTCGTCAGTTCTAAGGCTGGTTGAACAGGCACCTCCGCACATTCCTATCCCAAGCTAATCTTCCTATTTCTCTAAGACATTCCGCATATTTAACTATTTAAAAACAATAACCTAATCTAAGACCTACCTCTACTGTTATTAACTCTTTTTTCTGCTACTTATATGTCTCCATTCAGTACTTCATGCCTGAGAAGATGCCCTACCTGTGTGTTTACATGTCTGTGTTTCACAGAGGACTCATCATCAGGTCGTCAGTCCTAAGACTGGACACGCACCTTCACTCTTTCCTATTCTGAGCTAATGTTCGCATTTCCCCAAAACTAGAATAACCCACATCTTTAACTATTTGCAAACAGTAATCTAATCGATGTCTACCGTTACCCCTTTTCTGTCTCTAATATGTTTCTGACTAGATCTTCATTCCTGAGAAGGTGTCCTACTATTCTATCTCACCTATTTCTTATTGACCTCCATAGAGTCCTCCGTTCTTCTATTCTTTCTAATACCTCTTCATTTCTAACCTTCTCTATCTACGGTATCCTCCTCATTCGCCTGCAATACCACATTTCGAAAGCTTATAACCTTGTCTTTTCCGCCGCGCCCACCGTCCATGTTTCGGACCCGTACAGTGCCCCAAACATACACCTTAAACGACAACCTTTTTCCAATTTCTAAATTAACCGTTCGCGAGCATAGAATTGACTTCTTTTTATTAAAGGCGACTCGACCCTGCGCTATCATCTGCTTTAATATCCCTACTGCTCCTTCCGTCCTGACTTATAAGACTTCCCAGATACCTAAAATCAGTCACTTCTTCTAATTTTTTGTTTCCTATCGTTATATTTGCTCTTTCCCTACTTTTTCTTCCCTTGCATACCAGTATTTTTGTTTTAGTTTTGTTTATTTTCATACAGTACTGTTTTGTAAATACCGCTTCCATTTTATTTAAAGATATCTCTAACTCCTCCTTGCTAGATTCTAATACTGCTATAAACTCTTCCTTTCTATATCATCTTCAAATACTAATCCTTTGTCCCTGTATATCTATCCTTACAGTTGTTATCGTATCTTCCAGTGTTTCTAGTATTATTAGTATTGCAGCGAACAGTCAAAAAACTCAGACTACGCCTCAATCTAACGTAAACATTTCAACAGAATAATAAAAGAGAATAAAGGGATGTACCCATCGATCGGAATTACCTCCGAGTTGGCAACAGGTAATGCATGCCAACTCAACTTATCTACGCGAAATATTCGTACTACAGCAAGGAGTCGCTCAGAATTACATACCGACATAATTTCGATATATATGTACATAGAAGTGTGTACTTTGTAGGAATGTATGTACATGCACTTGCCCTGAAATAATTTCATTAAGGTGTGCCAAGCATTACCGCCTGAGTTGAACAAGTGCTTCTGACATTAAAGTCAAGTAAGCAATTTCTTTCCCTTTCGCCAATGTAATCCATTTTAGTATTCTCTTATGTTAAGTTAAATATGAAGGATAGTATAATATTTAGTAACATATGCACTATGCACCCATTAAACCAGATTTTTTAAACGATCTCTCATGAAGACTTGAAATGGACAAGTGATATTTTTTATTTATTAGATATACTGATTGTCACCTCGATATACATGCGTCCGCTTTAGAATTCGTCCAATTCAAAATATGTCTGTTTGAGCATGACAATTTTACTTGATATACGACATCTATTCGATATATACTACGTAAATTTTTTTTTTAGGAAAAAAAGGAAACACCAGAATGTCAGGTTTTATTCCATGAGGACTCTTCTTCCACAGAATAGAATATCATTTGTTTGTTTTTGTGTTTTAGTAGAAGAATTTAAATTTAGAATTATATAGGTAGTGCAATCTTATTTTTCGACTATAAGTTTTAAAGTTTTAGATTTTTTTATAAATTCACAATATTGTGAATCGAGGCATCGAACTGCCGTCCAAAAAGGTCATATATATAGATCCAAAGATCCACCCCAGGTCCAAAGAGCAGAAAAATAGCGTTATCGGTTGTGTGTAGCATCTTTACACATTTATACATTAATCATGACACTCCTCCATACCGTAAGCTACGAAATCCTGTTTATGGCCCTACGAAAACGAATACTGAAATTTAAGCACATTCAAACTATGTCAAAAGGTTGGTGTTTTCCACTCTTTAATTAGACGCTTTAATAGAGAAGAGAATACCTTCCAAATTTAGACGAACTCAGCTAGTGGTTAAATAAATAAGTAACCTTGCAACTTCTAAACAAAACGCAGTGTCGGAGTAATTATTAAGGTAATACAAAATGTAAGGAAAAATGTGAACTTCGTTCATCACCTTTTAAGTTCTTTCAAAGATATATTCTGCCTCATCATCATCATCATCATCATAAGGTCGTCAGTCTTAAGACTAGTTGGAAAAGTACCTCCACTTTTTCCTATCCTGAGCTAAAGTTCGCACTTTCCTAAAACTAGAACAACCCATAACTATTTGCGAACAGTAATCTAATCCACCCCTCCTAACTCCTGTTTCTGCCTCTAGTATGTCTCTGACTAGACTTTCATGTCTGAAAAGGTGTCCTACCAACCTACCTCGCCTATTTCTTATTGACTTCTATAGAATCCTTTGTTCTCCTATTCTTTCTAATACCTCTTCATTTTTAACCTTTTCTATCCACGTTATCCTCGTCATGCGCCTATAGCAACATATTTCGAACGCTTCTAACCTTCTCTTTTCCGCCGCGCCCACCGTTCATGCTTTTCGAATTTCTAAATTAACTAGTGTCCGACCGAAAATTCGGTTTTGGTTTCGGTTTCGGTCGAGTTTCGGCAAAAAATCGAGTTTCGGTTTAGTTTCGGTTTCGGTTTAGTTTCGGTTTCGGCGGCAAACCTGCCGAAACTACGACCGAAACCGAAACTGCGTTCGAGGGTTTTCGCGCTCTGCTCGGTCATGTTCGGCGCGTTAAATTCCATCCAAGCGAAGTATACTATACTTACTCAAATAAACATATAACTCACCTATTTTAAGTACTTTTAAGGCGCAATTAAAGTATTTCCTTAAATGAGGGGTTGTTATGTTGATTTTGATTTGATTATCAATAAGTGAAAATGTCAAAGACTGCAGAGCTATGTGATTTAAAGATAAAAAAATAAAACTGACTGATTATAATAACGTTTTCTTTATTTTTCTCTCAAAACGTGATCCTTATAAGGAAGTTTCGGTTTCGGTTTCGGTTTCGGCCGAAACTGAGACCGTTGCCGAAATTCGGTTTCGGTCCTAAAAACCAATTTCGGTCGGACACTAAAATTAACCAATCGCGAGCACAGAAGTCACTTCTTTTTATTGAAGGCGACTCGACCCTGCGCTACTCCTTCTGTCCTGACTTATCTGACTTATTGTATTTCTAAAATCAGCTACTTCTTCTAATTTTTCGCCTCTTATGTTTATATTCGCTCTTTTCCTACTTTTTCTGTTTCATGATGAAGAAAAACTTGCAGTAATAAATACCATTGTATTTTATGAACGTAACGTCCGTTTAGAATAATAAGAAGAAAACACAGAATTGTAGATACAACAATAATCATTCTGTATTATGAAATTGTCATCATTAGAGTGATGAAAGCCAATATCGTATTAATTTAAATTGTCGTCTGGTTCAGCTAAGTGTACAGTGCATAATATGTAAATATAAACATGGTGAATCATTCTTAAAACCACGTTAAAATTTGTAACCGCAAAAGCTGACGGGATACCAACATGAGTTGGATGGAATTTCCATTATTTTTTTTATACGTATTACGTACTATAAACCCAAAATACAGTCTGTCAAACAAAAATATAGGCAGATGGTTAATCTTTATATGTGTGAAAATAAACAAAAATTAAACAATTAATTTTCCTATTTTGGAAACTGTTCAATGTTAAACTAGTGTTAGATTTGAATGTATAATTAATCATTTGATGCATAATCGTAAATGGACTAAAACCCAAAAAGAAAGATTTCGAAAATTCTTTTTTTTCTAAATAAAATACAAAAGAGAATCCTAGTTCTTCTTGATTAGAAAATATACGCATTTTTTTCATGGTCAAAGGTTGTACTTTAAATCAGCTTGTAACTTAGGTACCTACATGACTTTTATAATCCTAAAAGAAGAAAGTTCGAAAAACAATTTTTACTATCTTATTTTAAGTGGTATTTTTAGTTCATAACAATACATTCATTTCTATTATATTGTATTTTAATTTTATTCATTTCTATTATTCATCGTAATTAAAATTGGCAGAAGGTGCAACTTTAAGCAATAAATATAATTTTTTTTAGTAGTTTTAATTATAAAGCAGTATATAGTCATCATTTTTATGTATTGTTGTACATGTTTTCACTTTATAATTTCAATCGTTTTCGAAAAAACGCAATTAAGCATTTCAGAGCATGCGTCGGAAAGAAACTTCATGAAGATATATAATACAACGTAATCTCAAAAAAAGAGCATACTTTCATTAATTGTACTTGTTTTTATCTTATTTTACAATACGTTAAATAAGCATTTAGATCGTCGGTATGGCTTATGTCAAATGAACAGTTTCGATATATACACTTTGGCACAAACTACATAATACTTTACTTCCTACGGGAATATATGCATGTGATGTCATGTGATATACCAAATTTCATCAATTATGCTGAACAGTACCGAAGACATAAATGTCAAAAAGTTACCTAACGATAACAAGATTCTCCATAGTTAGACGTGGAGTGTAATAATGGTAGCATCCCTAGACAAATATTTTCAGTCTCTCCCCAGTCTCTCGGAGTCTTTCAGAGTTTTTCAGCGTCTCTGAGAGCGTCTCTCAGTCTTTCACAGTCTCTCATTGTTTCTATGGATCTCTCACAGTCTCTGTATGAGAGACTCAAACGATAAAATTGTTAATTGAGAGATTCGAGTCTCTCACAGAGAGACTGAAAGAATAAAACTGAAAAATTGAGAGACTGAAGTCTGTCGTAGAAAGACTGGGATCTCCGAAATATGTTGAACTTTTTTCTTTGAAATTTTAACCTTGTCTATCGGGACACCACTTATTGAGAGATTCGAGTCTCTCGTTCAGAGACTGGATACGAAATGAGAATCTCTCTACGAGCGACTCGAGTGTCTCGTTCAGAGACGCTAAACAGTTTTTTTGACAGACTCTCTCAGCGGCACCAGAGATACTCGATGAGGCACGGAGACTTAAGTCTCGCTTTCAGAGACTCTGAGAAACTGAACATTTTTATCTTGGAATGCAAGATGGATTTTTTTTCAGGATCAACATGTTTATCATTTTACTTAGAATCCTGTAGAATACAATTCAAAATTCTTATGAGTTTTTGGAAGTAGTTACATACAATCATTATTTAAACTCTTCTGCTTTTCTTTGGTTTGTCCTCAACAAACAACAAACGTTGGTGTAAATTGATTAGATAACTCAAATATATGATAAATTTTCTGATAAATCCTAGAACGAACGTGATGCACGGGAAGAGAATTGGGATTAGATTATGCCATAATCACATGTTACATCTAACCGTTGTGTTCCTCAAGTCAAAAAAACAACACATAGCAAACATTCCTCATTTTCAATAGCCTAGTCTCAAATACTTTAAATTTACCAATAAGTAGGTAGATAGAGTACAGGCAAATTGAGAACGGAGCATGGAAACTATCCTAAACTAACCGAATTCTCAAAATCTTTTGAACAAAGCGTAACATCAATCAAAAGCTTTGAATTGTATTTGTTGGACTTATAGCTATTGCTTCTTTACTTACAGGGTGGTACAAAAAGTACGCAATATGCTCATTGTGGCTAAACTGAAAGTTTAATCAAAAACTTCTTCCCTATTTTATGGCAGGATCGTACGTATTATTTAATTTACTGTACAGTGTTCAAAAATAAAAAAAAAGATTTCGTTAAATGACAGCCATGTTAAATACATCTTCAATCGAAAACAGTTAAAGGACAAAGTTTTTCATAATGCTAAAATACGGGACTATGCAAATATTGCAGCGATATTCAAATGATTTTTTCGAGTCAAAAAGCTCAAAAAGATCGCAATATGCTCATTGCCGCTAAACTGAATTTAAGAAAAAAACTTTTCGAACAAAGCTTGTTCCCCATTTTATAGCATAGCATTGGTGTGTATTATCCGGATTTGATCTACCATATACTGTTTAAAAATAGCAAAAAATACAGGTTCGTGTTGCCATTTGACTAAAAAAAAAAACATTTGACTATCGTCGTCTTTTTGTAGAGCCTGTAATTTCCTTTAAAATCATATATCATTCTTTTTCAAAGACAAATTGGCTTATGAGTTCCATAACTCAAAAATTGAAATATTAAATCCTAAAGACAGATCAATGTTCAACGCAAGATTTCGTAGAAACATTTTATCATAGAAAAATTTGCAATCAGACCTTTTTTTGTTGAGAATTTAATTTCCTTCAAAAACATGTATTGTTTAGAAGATATGAGTGAAAGATACTTTTGGAGTAGGTAAAAAAAAATAAATTCGCTATGATAAATCTCTTAATATTAAAATTAAGGGTTCAAATTTGGATGTGGACTTTATTTTGTCATCCTAAATACCCCATTAAAAATACAAATAATCGTTTTTTTTTTGGCCCAGTCTAAATAGTTCCCTGTAATTCTATATTCTTTTAATTTATTTTCATGTATTGGGATCCGTCAAATGGGAGGAGCCTAAAAACATGACTGCGATTAGGGAAAATTTATCGTAGTTCCTATAGTGTACCGTGCAATTTCCAAGTTTTTAAATTACGATAAAATGATAAGTATTGACACAATATGTGATTGGGCTGACACAAAGCCTCGGAAAGAAAATTTCATTGAAGCTGAGCGTGTTTTTAATGCCAATCACATTATAAAATTCGGAAATAACAAATCCGGAAGCTAGCCTTCAAATTCCGTCAAGTTTACTACCTACTTTTTACAAACTTCGGATTTAAAAAGTGATTCACGTTATATAATTGGTGAGGTGATTCTGGGTGATTTAAGCAATATCATATTAATGACTTGCACGTGCAAAGCCGATTTAAGAGAACGTTGCAAACACATTAGGTATTGCAACTTTGTTGTATTGCAGCAGGTAGGTTCTTGACCTCAAAATACTTATATCGTATCATTAGAATTGTGTTAAATCAATTACACAGGAATAAATAATTTCTCACTTTATAATTTTAGTATGATTCTAGTTTTAAATATTAAGGTTATGGCTGATGGTAAATACTTGCTGAAATATAATCATGTGCATTAAAATGACGTGAACAAATTTTTATTCCGGAATTCACTTCTTTGATACCTACTGCTTTCATCCAATAGATAGATACCATTTTAGTATACTATTTCATATGTGCTGATTCGTGATTTCTTCGTTTAAGTTACGAACTAAAAACAAATTCTTTCTCCTTACTTTTACCTTTGTATGCATCTATATTCGTTATAAGAGAGGCAAAGAGGATTTTTATACTAAAGTGCTCTTAGCAAAGGGGAAAGGTAATGAAAAGCAAAAGAGCTGTCGGTAAATACAGTCGCTATTGAATGGTTTCCGCTTACCTTTGACTCTGAACTACTTTTGCTATTCTTCCTGCTGAAAGCTTCGTTAGGGGGAAAACGGAAGTTAACAGAAAGGACATCTTGAACGTCAGGAGCCACGAGCATAGTCTAAAAAGTCAACCGAAACCGCTTCTTTCAAGCACGAACCAACGACACTAAATTTATTATAAGTTTAACTCTCGTAGGTAGCAACTGCTTATCAAATTCTGTTAAATTCCAGATGCGGCCAGGACAAAACAAGGTCAAACTTTCATTTCTCAAATAAAATGAAAGCTTTGCACAGCAAAAGCCCTCTTACGGTAACAAGTAACAATTTAAAACTGTATTGTTTATAAAATTGAGGAAAATAACCTAAATAATGTAAAAAGAAAACTGTAATAATAAGTTCTACTAAGTACAAAACAATTTGCTAAATATATAGGGTGATCAGTTATTGAAACAAATTCTACTGTAATTTGATTTTCCCAGTCATTTATAATTACACAGTAAAACTTAAGCGATCAATATCATTTCAGAGGGGACAATTATAGGGATATACAGGGACAAAAGATTAGTATAATTATATAACAATACTAGCATCTAGCAAGGAGTTAGAGACAGCCTTAAATAAAATGGAACCAGTATAGACAAAACAATATTGTATGAAAATAAATACTTGGTACGCAAGGAAAGAAAAAGTGGCAAAAACAGGAGTTAAGAGGATAATAAAAGGGGAATAATATAAGAGGAACAATTTTTTTGAAAACTAAACTATTATATTTAAGAGAGGAAAAAATAGTCAACATGGTAGTTACTAGCTCATAAAGTGAAGCTAACATTTTCAACAACCATTTTACATACATAAAATCCTAGAAAGGTTATTGCCTGAAATTCATATCCGAATAGATATTGTTTGATTTGCCTAGCAAGCAAGTAACGAGACGTTCCGAACCTTCCAGTGAGGAAACATAATATCTGTCAAGAGTTTTTCTTTACTATGTAACTCTTACTTTTATGTGACTTTTTATTCAAATGTTATACAAATAAGAACCAACTACTGGAAATTGCCTTTCTCGAAATTTTCCCTAGGGAAGATTCTTCGACTTGTATTACATTTTAAATAACCATTCCATCCTAAAGCTTTTTTCGAAGTATAAGCTATCTAATAAAAGAATTTCGAAGATCCTACTTGTACTTCCGAAAACTGTCTTAAACAGTAAAAATTATGATGACAAAATTTTGTGTGAAAGTAAACAATCCTTTTCCAACAGTTCTTTTGCAAAACAGAACTACATAAAGGACAGTTTAAAGACTGCCTAAAAATAAAAACATAAAAATTTAAAAGATGTGCATTTTTAGTATGTACAGGGTATAGAAAATACTACAAACGGCACAGTGAACGCCATCTGTAGCACGATGCTACATTTTAGGATTACGTATTTTTCAACAAGGTCCACTTGTGTGGATATCTACTTGCTGAAAACGAATCCTGGCGTAGCCAACCTCAACGTGATAGGCACGTTAGCTTAATCGAATAAAATAATTCGAAGTGGTCTGTATTCTGTCGAAACTGCCAGACGCGGATCGCGATTTCGATCT
>NW_020442420.1:399015-414605 GCF_000699045.2 Agrilus planipennis
TACTCGGGATCATAATGTGGTGGTTTCCCGTTGCCTTCCACATCGCAGTATTGTGCATCAGAGTGCCATACCGATCCTCGTGATCTCTGCCACCCTGAATACTGAAAGAACTGCTGCCCTCTTTCAGGGACTTGTCTTAGTCTGGTTTCTCTTTAAGAACCCTTCCATTATGATCCGGCTCCCTAAATCATCGAAACTCGCAAGCCGATTCACCCACTCTAGTTTGTACAAGAGTTTCGTCAAGGTTCAAGTCCCGTCGGATCGGAATTCCTACCTGACATCTCTTTTTTATCTTTACGGTATTCCCTACAGCTTCTGTCGTAAGTAAAAGTAGGCATTCTGTCTAATCTAGTTAGTAAGTTGAAAGAAGAAACTTTTGCTTTTTATTTGTGGTTAACATCCTTAGTTGCCAATCTTCTATAAATGAATCAGTTTCAAATCAAAAGCCAGAATAATGTCATTAATTAATGAAAGAGCAGCCTTATATAACTGCATGGATTAGATTTTATATTTATTTCACGAGAAAAATAATAGAACTTAAGTTTCTATAAACCAAGAGCTTCTGTACGATGTCAGTTATTACTGTTATCTAATACTCTACGTGCATCAGCGTGCCATCTCAGGGAAGCCACGTTCAATTTCAACTAGTAGAAATTAAGTATTATCTTCCAAGGCAATGTACTTGCAAGGACTTCACCGTACAAACTTAATTACGAAGAACTTTTCTCCGCAACAAATAGACTCAACAACTACAAGAAGGTAGTAAAGTAATAGATAACTTGAGAATTAAGTTATCCAGTTAAATTGCGAGACTAGAATGCATGTAGGTGATTAGGTGTCTTCCAATTGCCGAACAATTCCAAAGGGAATGAAAATAATTGTCAAGCGACTGGCAACAATTTGCGGTTTTATCTAAAACAGCTCGGCTATGTTCTTCTCATTGGGATGTATATTAAAAGAACTACTTTGGTCGACATTTTCCATTGCTTTGTTTTAGTTAAACACTAAATTAAGGATAGCACAGAGAAAAACGAGTGACTAAGTGCGACTGATGGGGTCCATACGTCCCATTATTACTATATATAAGTATACAACAAAGTCGCTTCCCGCTCTCTGTCCCTATGTATGCTTAGATCTTTAAAACTACGTAACGGATTTTGATGCGGTTTTTTTTAATGGATAGAGTGATTCAAGAGGAAGGTTTATATCTATAATACATGCATAATATAGTAAAGAAACACTGATAATTTTAGAGGTTTCCAATGAGATGTCGTAAAACACATTTTTTTTGCGCTTACATTGCGAACGCTGGCTGAACCCTACGAGATAGATCAAAATAATGTATTGTACATCTTAAATAGATCTACAAAAAAGTCCGGAATGTTATATGTCTATCTCTTAGGGATAACCCACAATAACAATTTTTATTCTTTACCTTTTATGAGAAATAATGGCTTATTTACGAAACGATTTTAAGCAACACGGCATTAATTCTTATCCAATTAAGTACCTTAAATACATTGTGCATTAATATAGATCAATATGGCCCTACACAGATTACAGATTTATAATGCAAACATAGCGGTTGCGGTGGTACCGACCGGGAGGCCGGTTTGTATTGTCTAATGACAAAAAACTGTGAATTTTGTATATAAAGACATTCTGAAGTATATTTAATGTGTTCAGGGGTTGTCTATTTAAGATTTCCTCTCATGATAATAATCTAAACAAAACAAAAATATATTTAGTGTCAGCATTGCACCCGTGCGAAGCTGGGGCGGGTCGCTAGTGATTAATAAAAGAAATAAAATTTTAGTTCTTCGTTCGTGGATTTTCAACAAGAGGGTTACGTTGAAACCGTTGAAACGACAATATAATATTTATAAACAGTAAAAGTCTGTAAGATGACCAAATCATATTAATAAGTTATCGTTAATTTAAATTTGATATACCAACAAGCGACAGTATACAAGCATGAGAAAGTGTAGGGTCATACATTTTTGAGAACAGCAGTTGCAGCGACGATGAGAGCCAAGAAAGAAGAATATAATTGTTGGACTTCATTTAAGAAACATGGAACAACTTATCATACAGTCACAGTATTCATAATCCTGTCAATAGAAATGTTGCCTGGAAGGAACTAATCTTACGAAGAGACGACATTCAACAACCCCCATGGAGCTCGGATTTCACTCCTGGTGACTATTTTCTATGGAGATACTTGAAATCCAAGCTCTATAGAGATAATCCGATCGCATTAAACTAACTAAAGCGAAGAATTATGCTTAAAATCATTGCCATTCTAAATCCAACTTGTCACCGTGTTTTCAAAAATGTACCAGCCAGATTTCAAGAATGTCAACAAGACAATGGACAACATCCAGATAATATTACGTTTAAAACTTAGTTAGGCATAAATATATCCATTCTTTCTAGTTTACAGTTACATCAATACAAAATTGTACAACTTTCGTAGTTTTTAGAGTCCCGTATCTCAAGAGGAACAAAAGAACCCTTAGGATCGCATTGTTGTTCGACCGTCTGTCTGTCAAGATCCTTCTTCTCTGGAATGCGTGGGGGTATCAAATTGAAATTAATATCAAATACTCAGGTTTGCAATCCCTTGAAGCTGTGACAAAATCAAACTTCTAATTCAGCGCAATCAAAAGATACAGCCTCTTAGATATGTCGCATATTTTAACACGTGCAAGAGAATCAATACCTAAAACCCCTTAGAATCATGAAATTTAGCACAAGTAAAAGGAAAATCCGGAAACCATAAATTTACAATTGCAAAAAAAACAATGTTTTAATGATAATATTGTAATTATACTTTTGCAGAAAGATTTTGGAGGGAGACTTAAAACATTCTTGGAAAGAGTGGGAAAAATCTTCAAGACTCGATTCCCAAGACACACAAACTATTTACATATGTACCTAGAACCTCGAGGTACTTGGCCTGTTTTCTTACTAAGCATTCATGATGTGCATTCATATGTAAACATTATAAACTCAATTTTGCTTTTAAAATCTGCAGAGCATTGTTTATATCATAAGAATAGCAGAGGGCCCCATTTTAAACGACTTTCTTTCTTCCACGTTTTCAAATTCATACATTCAAACACCAAAATACGTATACCACCATTTCATGCAATTTTCTAAAGGTGCTGAAATAACAGCTTTTATATAACTGAATTATTTCTGCCATTTCCACTCTACTGAACATCTAACGGGAGCAGATGCTACGCTTTTTGACAGGATGGATATTGATGGGCAGCTGTTACATTATACTATACATAGCTAGAACATTTACAGGTAGTTATGTTATGTCGAACTTGATTTTGGATAAATAAAGGAGCCCCTCTCAATGAACTGTCAACGTTAGGGTCATGTTTGATGGTCATGATATAGGCATAAAAAACAACTAGGTATCAATAAATATATGAACAACTTTAACAACATAAATATATAGTAAATATCGAATTTAAAAGTAAATTAATCCTTTTTTGAATGCATCTTTCTTTACTTAATACAACTTGACATTGGATAAGATAAAATTTTTAACATCACATCTCGTTTTTTAAAAGTATTGTTTTATTATCAACTAATTTTAAACAAGTAACAAGCGTAACATCAACCCCTCATCTAGCTACAAAAATAATGTGAGATATATTGACAACTTACTTTTGAGCAGGTTGTAGCATTCGGTCTAAGGTATTGTCTGAATACTGTTCACTGAGTTGATCGTAATCATCTGAAACAAATTTACAAAAATACAATAGGGTGTAGCGGTTCCAAAAAAAGAAAACTTGAAGGTTACTTGTTTGTCATTCAACAAATGGTTTTCGACATTTATTATCATCGAACCTATTTTATTTAAAATGGTCTAGTTTGTAAAAAAAGGGACAGACACACGAGTGAACCTGTAATAGTTCCGTTTTTCATTCGGATATACATATTTGAGACCCTTACAACAAGCTGTTTCGTTTGATATGTCACACGGTACAGTTTTCATAGCCTTTTTTTTAATTCCCTATTGGCCACTCCAAAAATGACCCCCGTGTTCAAAAATTTATTTACGTATTTGTGTCACAAAAATTCATATGTGTACTAACTATCAATTTGGCTGTTACAGACAGACAGACAGACACGCGAGTGATCCTATAAGGGTTCCGTTTTTCATTCGAACATACGGAACCCTAAAAATAATACAATAAATTTAAAAATATAGGAAAATTAGGAAGGAAAATGTTAAAAACTTACTCTAAGAGTAATTTGTTTAACACCAAAACTGAAAAGTTTTCTCAACTTAGGAAATTATTGAAGACAAAAAGTTGAGTCACGTAAGTCTATGAAAAACAAAAAGATGAAGCTAATATTACAAGGCTTTAGGGTTAATCTCCAATATTACATCATTCCATGTACATAATATATTGGCCCTTGTTCAACTCCAAACAGAACAAAGCAGAGAAAGCACAAAAATATTTTAAGTAATAAACGAAAAGGGAAAACCGCTTTTAATAAATGTATCAAAGTATCCTACGTTACTGAGAAGGGGATGTTTACTGTCGATTTTATGAAGGAAGATTTTTAATAAAAATATACGTATATAGGTATTAGGGTAACCCAAAAAAAACTAATATTTTTTTCGAATCTCCTATGAAAATATGTTAGTTTATTATGTTTTAAGAGCCCCTTTACAGGACATCTCAAAAAAAAAAAATTCCAGAATCGTTGAAAATCGATATTTTTATTTTCTTTTATTTAAAATCATTTCGGCTGAACTACGATAAATGCATTTTTTCTTCTTTTACTTTTAAATCCATACAGGAACACGCTAAGGTACTTATGTAATGTATTTCCCATTGTCACCGTTTATTTTAGTTTCACCATGGCATTTCCATTAGCAGAAATTGCAGTGGCATGGTTAATTCTACTTCCAGTGTACCTAACAAGTTTAAAGACAGCCCGTATTGAACTTAAATCCGTTTAACATGCGAGTATTAAATAAACCAACAACATTAACAACCGGAGAAATTAGTAAAAGTACCTAACCATCACGCACGTTGCCAATAATTAAATTCATTTACGAAAAAGCACGAAGCATCGTAGTGCAGCGTCGGAAATTTTAGCAAACGAAACAAAATTTTCCAACGGAAAGCGAGAGAACATCAGCATGCTATAGACCAAGCCTATCTAACTTTTTTAACAGTTATCGAGGATTTAAAAATTACTGACACATTGACGGTCCCAGTGCTTTTCAAAATCTTATTTTATGCATCAAAAAAATCATTTTGAAATTTTATTGTCGTTTATTAAAATAATTTAACAAAATAAATGGCATTTCCTGCCAAAAGGATAAACAAAATTTATGTAACAAAAATCTATAGGGTTGTTCGGAAAGTCATTTCGTTTTTTTTTTTGTGGAAATGAAAGACAGTTTTCGTATAATAAACAAATACTTTATTAAATTATATATTGACCGTTCTGGTCCAACACCTTTTGCCATCTTTCTGGTAGTAGCATAATTCCACGCTCATAAAATTTTTGGTCTTTGCTGGCAAAAAACTGATCGAGGAGGTTTTTGACCTCCTCATTTGAGGTGAAGGTTTTACCGTCTAAAAAATTTTGGAGTGACCGGAACAAATAATAATCCGATGGTGCCAGGTCTGGAGAATATGGTGGGTGAAGCATTGTATCCCATTCAAGCTGCAAAAGCTTTTGGCGAGTGACCAAACTTGTGTGAGGTCTCGCGTTGTCTTGGTGAAACACTACACCTTTCCTGTTGATTAGTTCTGACCTTTTCTGTTGAAGTGCATCATTCAGTTTGTCCAGCTGATGACAGTAGACTTCCGAATTAATCGTTGTGTTATCCGGCTCAAAAAAAAAACGATTCCTTTAAAATCCCACCAAACAGACAGCATCACCTTTTTTTGGTGAATATCGGCTTTGGAAATGGTTTGAGCCGGTTCATCTTTTTTGCTCCATGACGTCTTGAGTTTGACGTTGTATACAACCTATTTTTCGTCCCCAGTGATGATGCGCTTCAAAAACGGATCATTTTCGTGACGTTTGAGAAGCGAATCGCAGACGTCAATGCGGCGACACAGATTTCTCTCTGTGAGAACATGGGGAACCCATACATCGAGCTTCGAGGATAATCCCAGGCCTTTCAAGTGGTCATAAACTGTTGAATTTGATAAATTTAATCTCAATCCGATCTCACGTGTTGTTATTCGCCGGTTCACATCAACTAATGCCTTTATCGCGTCTTTATCCGCTTCAACCGGCCTTCCCGAACGTGGTGCATTTTCGACATCAAAATTGCCGGATCGAAATTTAGCGAACCAGTTCTGGCACTGGCGTACTGTCAACACACCTTCTCCATACACATCAGTCAATTTCTTTCTGGCTTGAACAGCATTTTTACCCTTTCTGTAGTAAAACAGTAAGATATGTCGAAAATGCTGCTTATCGCTCTCCATATTTAAAAGGGCACCAACCAAAAACTACTGTGTAGAATTAATTGGAATTTTTCACACACAAGCCTTGCTATATGAGCTCTCAAAGCATATAAAAATTATACGGCTTAAATGTGAACTTGGGTGCAAAAGAATACAATTAAATCTTCTGTCGGGAAAAAACGAAATGACTTTCCGAACAACCCGATAAATCCAAGTAATTGGTTTTCAATAAGGCATTAGGAAGATGTAATTATAAACATAATAGGAATTGCCAAAATTTTTAGTAGAATACCTAATATTTACAACGAGCTTTTCAATGATTTCGAACGAAAAAGATTTAGTTTACTTAAAATTGTTAAAGATTCGATAAGGTCCATCATTAAAGAAGAGTGATTTGATATTCTAATGATGATAAAAAGCGAAAAAGATCTTTTCGATGTTATTGACCTAAACAATTTGTGGACGAAACCTAAACACAAGAGAATTTGAATATGCTAATAAAATTAACCTATTGTATTAAGGATGTTTTTCGGGTTCAATTCCCGGCGAGGGTGTGACAAAAAATTTACCTCATTAACTTGAAGTACTCTATAATAGAATGAAATTCAGTTGATTTAATATTAATGTTTGATCATTATTTTTTATTTATAAATGCATAGTACAACAGTTGGTTAATCCGTTGTGTCCCCCCCCCCCATGCATATGTTACTTAGAGATATGCGATATTAATTTTGCAAATAAGATTTTAAAGTTTTTCAAAAGCAAATGTTGATCCAAAACTTCTTAAAAATTGAAAATACAGGTCAGTTATTGTAGGAAAGTCTACCTTTTACAACAATTTCCAGAAATAATCTCCAAATTCTTCTGAAGAAGTTTGTAACTTTGAAGATATTTTTTTGCAAAAAGGTGTTTTATTGTTATTGTAGATAATTATTTCGCAGTTCACTATGTTCCAACTGAATATCGGCAGGATAACTAATTATATTNATCTAAAACGCGCTGTTAAGACAGCAGGTAAAGGTTGGTCTGTGTTCTGTCGGAGCTGCCTGCGACGCGCTGATGAGATCTAAAAAGATCGAAATGCGATCCGCGTCTGGCAGTTTCGACAGAATACAGACCACTTCAAATTGTTTTATTCGATTATGGTAACGTGCCTATCACGTTGAGGTTAGCTACGCCGTGGTTCGTTTCAGCAAGTAGATATGTAGATAATTATTTCGCAGTTCACTATGTTCCAACTGAATATCGGCAGGATAACTAATTATATTTAAGTCAAGCTGATCATGAAAGGAATAACAAAAATTTTGTAAATTTTGTTTAGTACTTTCAAAGTTCTAGAATTTGCTCCCAAACTACTACAATAAGTATCTAATTTTAGTTTTGTAATACTTTACAGTTTGTGGTGGCAATATTAGGATTCTCTTTCATATGGGGGAAAATTTTGAAGCTGGTTCACGCGGGTTATTTAAAATTCATTCGCGGCCCGCGGGACTGGATTTGGGCAGATACAATCTTTTGTTCCACACGAAAGAGAATGAAAATGTATGCGATGCATAATCAGGAAAATAATGGCGTTCATGAGATATTCCGGCTCGCAACGTGGATAATAATGAATGTAATTATTATCTAAAGCAATTTGCATCCAAATGAGTAAGTGTCAAGGGATGCGAGGATGCTGTATTAAGTAACACGTTTTTTAAACATTTTTAATTTAATACGAAAGAAGCGGAAATGACGGTAAGGCAAACTTAGCTCCGCGAAATTTTTATATTTATTTAATCGACTTTTTAATTAACTTACGATAACATAAAAAATTTCCATTTATTGTTACATTCTTTCCGAAAATAAAATTGCCTCAGCTCGATGTCGTAACCAGCGTAGGCTGAGACTGCCTACAATTGTTTCGGCCTATTGAATCTCCTTCAGGAGTATCTAAGGTCCTCAATAGTTCTTAGCTTATTTATATAATGAATGATATAAATTCTTATAGTTAAAAGCAAGTTGGTTGTCTTATTTATTAATTTTATGACTGTGATAAGCATAAAACGTATAGATATTAGAAAGGAAATTGGTCGAACTTCAACCAAACGCAATTCCTTACGGTTATAGGTACAGATATTAAAAGATTTACTCTAAAAATTTTATGGGATTGTTATGTTTCAGAATTTGAACAACTTTTTAAAAAGTCTAGTCATTGTAATTTTTTTATAAGATTTGGCTTATAAATTAATGAATTAATTACTTAATCAATGTTGCAAATACTTTCAGGTATTCTTAAAAAAAATCGTTAAAAAACTGCCACTGTCTAACTCCTAACAAATCAAAAAAACAATAAAATAATTTTAAGAGACTTTTAAGCGCTATTTAACTAAACCTAACATGATGTGGTCACTTAGCTAAATCAACTTTTTCTTTTCAAGATTCCAAATTTCAAAATACAAAAAAAAGCCACTCAAACTTGGACATTGTTTGAAGTTATTTTAAGTATAATCTTTTATTAATTCATGCGATTGAAAATAATCATTAAATAAGGCAAAGTTTATTATGGAAATGTGATCAACAATTTCTTACCCTCATCTAAATAAGGTCCTGCGTGCACTTGTGGATAGACAGCTGCAAGAAGTACCAGAATCGACAGTACCACAGGCAACCATGAGTTCTTCATTTTTTGAAACCAATCTCGGGCGGTGAAATAATCGTGCAACAAAATCAAAAAGAGAAGTAGCAATCGACGAAAACAGTAGGCAAGTACTAGTCCAAACGCAATTTATTAGTCAGAATAATACTGAGAAGGTGATAACGTTTCGGTTGTGCAAAAATAACTGATAAGGGATGAAGTGTGCGCCGTGTTCTTAATATAAGGGAAAATATCTAGTAGGTCGCTTGCGAGATAGCAAGTAAGTATGAAAAGCACCGTTCATGTCGAATGTTTTAGTAGCGCGCCTACAAAGAGCGGCCCGCCCCCGATTGCACCAGCGCACTCTCAGACTAACAAAATTAACGGACAATTGAATTTATAACATATATTACTTCTTCGGTGTGTAAGAGGAATTTCTTATTGACGTCATACCCTATCGAACTAATTGTAAAAAGAAAGAATTATTTTTGAGCGAAACAATTAATTGTCTCAAAAAACAAACTCTAAATTCCCTAAATTAATAGGACTACAAATCAACTTTTACCTCTATAAATAGTACTACATCATACGTGCCAAATTTTGATATCAATAAAAAAGTATCAAACATCTACCATTACTCCCACTCTTGTATAAGGGAGGGGATGAATGTCGTCACCACATAGAATTGTAGGTACTGTAAAATTATTGAACGATTACGTTTACGTCATTGACATAATATGTACGCACCAGTTCTAAAAGTACTTACGTTAATGACCAATGAAGTAATTACAACAATAGATTGAACTTAGTTCTAATCTAGAAAATACGGCCAAAAATTATAGGTTACAGTTTAACAAAATAATTCGAAGTGGTCTGTATTCTGTCGAAACTGCCAGACGCGGATCGCGATTTCGATCTTTTTGGATCTCATCATCTAAAACGCGCTGTTAAGACAGCAGGTAAAGGTTGGTCTGTGTTCTGTCGGAGCTGCCTGCGACGCGCTGATGAGATCTAAAAAGATCGAAATCGCGATCCGCGTTTGGCAGTTTCGACAAAATACAAACCACTTCGAATTATTNTCAGGAAAATAATGGCGTTCATGAGATATTCCGGCTCGCAACGTGGATAATAATGAATGTAATTATTATCTAAAGCAATTTGCATCCAAATGAGTAAGTGTCAAGGGATGCGAGGATGCTGTATTAAGTAACACGTTTTTTAAACATTTTTAATTTAATACGAAAGAAGCGGAAATGACGGTAAGGCAAACTTAGCTCCGCGAAATTTTTATATTTATTTAATCGACTTTTTAATTAACTTACGATAACATAAAAAATTTCCATTTATTGTTACATTCTTTCCGAAAATAAAATTGCCTCAGCTCGATGTCGTAACCAGCGTAGGCTGAGACTGCCTACAATTGTTTCGGCCTATTGAATCTCCTTCAGGAGTATCTAAGGTCCTCAATAGTTCTTAGCTTATTTATATAATGAATGATATAAATTCTTATAGTTAAAAGCAAGTTGGTTGTCTTATTTATTAATTTTATGACTGTGATAAGCATAAAACGTATAGATATTAGAAAGGAAATTGGTCGAACTTCAACCAAACGCAATTCCTTACGGTTATAGGTACAGATATTAAAAGATTTACTCTAAAAATTTTATGGGATTGTTATGTTTCAGAATTTGAACAACTTTTTAAAAAGTCTAGTCATTGTAATTTTTTTATAAGATTTGGCTTATAAATTAATGAATTAATTACTTAATCAATGTTGCAAATACTTTCAGGTATTCTTAAAAAAAATCGTTAAAAAACTGCCACTGTCTAACTCCTAACAAATCAAAAAAACAATAAAATAATTTTAAGAGACTTTTAAGCGCTATTTAACTAAACCTAACATGATGTGGTCACTTAGCTAAATCAACTTTTTCTTTTCAAGATTCCAAATTTCAAAATACAAAAAAAAGCCACTCAAACTTGGACATTGTTTGAAGTTATTTTAAGTATAATCTTTTATTAATTCATGCGATTGAAAATAATCATTAAATAAGGCAAAGTTTATTATGGAAATGTGATCAACAATTTCTTACCCTCATCTAAATAAGGTCCTGCGTGCACTTGTGGATAGACAGCTGCAAGAAGTACCAGAATCGACAGTACCACAGGCAACCATGAGTTCTTCATTTTTTGAAACCAATCTCGGGCGGTGAAATAATCGTGCAACAAAATCAAAAAGAGAAGTAGCAATCGACGAAAACAGTAGGCAAGTACTAGTCCAAACGCAATTTATTAGTCAGAATAATACTGAGAAGGTGATAACGTTTCGGTTGTGCAAAAATAACTGATAAGGGATGAAGTGTGCGCCGTGTTCTTAATATAAGGGAAAATATCTAGTAGGTCGCTTGCGAGATAGCAAGTAAGTATGAAAAGCACCGTTCATGTCGAATGTTTTAGTAGCGCGCCTACAAAGAGCGGCCCGCCCCCGATTGCACCAGCGCACTCTCAGACTAACAAAATTAACGGACAATTGAATTTATAACATATATTACTTCTTCGGTGTGTAAGAGGAATTTCTTATTGACGTCATACCCTATCGAACTAATTGTAAAAAGAAAGAATTATTTTTGAGCGAAACAATTAATTGTCTCAAAAAACAAACTCTAAATTCCCTAAATTAATAGGACTACAAATCAACTTTTACCTCTATAAATAGTACTACATCATACGTGCCAAATTTTGATATCAATAAAAAAGTATCAAACATCTACCATTACTCCCACTCTTGTATAAGGGAGGGGATGAATGTCGTCACCACATAGAATTGTAGGTACTGTAAAATTATTGAACGATTACGTTTACGTCATTGACATAATATGTACGCACCAGTTCTAAAAGTACTTACGTTAATGACCAATGAAGTAATTACAACAATAGATTGAACTTAGTTCTAATCTAGAAAATACGGCCAAAAATTATAGGTTACAGTTTAACAAAATAATTCGAAGTGGTCTGTATTCTGTCGAAACTGCCAGACGCGGATCGCGATTTCGATCTTTTTGGATCTCATCATCTAAAACGCGCTGTTAAGACAGCAGGTAAAGGTTGGTCTGTGTTCTGTCGGAGCTGCCTGCGACGCGCTGATGAGATCTAAAAAGATCGAAATCGCGATCCGCGTCTGGCAGTTTCGACAGAATACAGACCACTTCAAATTGTTTTATTCGATTATGGTAACGTGCCTATCACGTTGAGGTTAGCTACGCCGGGATTCGTTTCANGAATAGGGTGTATGCAGGATCATCGATTTTTGTAAGCCATCTTGGCAATTGCATTTTTACATGTGCAACCACGCAACGTGTTCGCATTCATTCGTGTCATTTCATTAGCAATAACGAGTATAAACCAGATGAATTAATTTTACTAGTGCCTATACTATACATCCACTCTCTCCAACTACTCGCGCAATCGCTCCACTTAGGTAATAAGAGGGTGACGCAGGCGTATAAAATAAAACTTGAACCAAAAATAAATGAAATTGTACAGTTATAATCTCTGTAGGTATGTACCTCATTTCAGACGATTTGTTGTGAGGAAGTATTCGCTGGGGATATCGATGACCGTTGCATTACCCGTAAATTAGTATTATGTCACAATGTTCTGCCGTACTAAACGTCATTGGAACAACTATGTACTTTTCTACATTGACTTATCTTATGGCTGACACAATAATTTAATTCTAATCAGATCAATTGACTACATACATACGTACAAGTTGACAACATTACAGGAATAAAGGACTACTTTAAGTTGACTGTAATCATAAACATCGTCAATCACACTTAATCTAATCTAACAAATAAATATGTGGCGAAATAACTGTTATTGTTTTGTTTTTGTGTTTTTCCATTTCAAATAATATTTCATTTCGAATATTATTTCACTTCAAATATTATTTCAATTCTTTTCAACTTCTTATCTTGTAAATACTTTGGTTTCCTTTCAATCTAAATTCTATTGTTCTTTCAATCACTTTTACCTGGAAATCCAACTTCAACCATACCTGCATGCACTCCCATACTAATATCTGGTTTTACCCTTAATTGCTTTCTCTTGAATTCTGTACTATCTAATTCTGTGTATTCCTACAAACTAGTGTCTTCACCCTCTCTCTCACTACTTTTCCTTCTAGAACATTCTACCAAAATTACTAACAATCCTATCCTATAAATACTCCCAAATTTCATATCTCAAGACAGTCTCTCGTCTACCGCTACTACCACCTTTCGTAAGTGCTTTTATTATTCTATTGCTATTTGCTACATTGTTTTCATTTTTGTTGTCTTAATTATTGTTATTGATATTGTTGTATTATCTTGTTCTTTCTGTTACCTTGTTCTCGTTTGTTTGTTTCACTCCTTGTGCTTTTTGTTACTTGTGTTTTCGTTGTTATTGTTATAAATTGTTATTCGTTATTATTAGTGTTTTCTTGGTACTCATATAATTTATCCAACAAAAGACACTAAATATTATTTCAACATGTAGAATAAAGCTTCAAAGTAGTTATGAACGTGACCAAATTTTTGTTTCATAATTCACTTCATTGAAAGTTATTGCCTTCATAAAAGTTTGTAGTTTACTTTTCTTCTCCAATTTTGGATATTAAATAATTTTTTATATATAGGATAGTTAGTTTTTATCAAGAGGTAATGAAAATACGATTCAAGGTAGTGACGAAGCGTGTGGGGTTCTTAGGGGGTTATGGTCCCCGGGCAGCGGAAACGTGGAGGCGGCAAAAATATATTATTCGGTATTAGGTAGAATCAGGTCCGCCGCACAGTTTGTACCAGTTTTTACTGGCAGTTTCGACAGAATACAGACCACTTCGAATTATTTTATTCCATTATGGTAACGTGCCTATCACGTTGAGGTTAGCTACGCCGTGGTTCGTTTCAGCAAGTAGATATCCAAATTTTGAAATGAACCTTGCTGGAGCATACGTAATCCTAAAATGTAGCATGGTACAACAGATGGCGCTCACCACGCCATTTGTGGTATTTTCCAGGTTGCAATTTGACAAGATGAGGTTAGCTACGCCGTGGTTCGTTTCAGCAAGTAGATATCCAAATTTTGAAATGAACCTTGCTGGAGCATACGTAATCCTAAAATGTAGCATCGTACTACAATGGCGCTCACCACGCCATTTGTGGTATTTTCCAGGTTGCAATTTGACAAGAATAGGAAGAACTTAGCAATCTTTATGCGCGGTAATTAGACGAAGAATGTAATCGGAGAAAGAAGGACGGCAGAATAAGAAAGATTTCTCCCACGTCTCCTCCAAACATGGACAAGGGACCCACATGAATTGTTAACCAAATTGTCGACTACTTTGAAATAATTGAGTACAAATAATGAAATCATTGCAGCTCGTAGTGAAACAAAAGAAGAACACATGTAAATTCAAGAAAGCAAACCGTAACAACAATAGTAAAACAAATAGCAATGGCAAAAATGATAAAAATACATAAATAACAAGAACCAACAGGAGTAATTGTGAGCTGGTGGCTTCACTAGCTTCCACAAGCATTCAGTTTACCGCGCATCCATAGGCGGAAACAATTCACTATTCTTCCTATTTGTGTCGACCTGTACGTCGTTTTAGGTGTAGTCAAGTAGGGTGAAAGTTAGTCGGAACTAGAAAGGATTTTTTCGAAGCGGGGCATAAACTTGCTAATGCTATTCTAAAGTTTGAAATAAATGAACCCTTGTGATATGCTTAAAAAGCAACATAATGAATAATTGGTAAAACAACGGGTGCTGCATGCTAGGCACTTTGTGGTGTAATTTTTTTATTTTCAACCACATTATATTATGACTTTGCCCCCCCCTCCAGATCCGGGGCTGGTCGGAAATAATGCTGCTGTATGCTGCATGCCCCTTTATTTACATGATAATAATTTCTATTGTGGCTAATAATTTCAAGTTTACATTGCTTTTACATGTAATTTTCTGGATTTCACTCGGCATCTTATGATTTTCCAAAAATGAATTCAATAGAATTGCGATCGCTCAAATGGGAGGAAGAAATATAGCGCAGATGAAGGAAAAATTTTCATAACCTGAGTTTAGAGGAATATTACAAACATATTTATGGCGAAATAACTGTTATTGTTTTGTTTTTGTGTGTAAATATTTTTTCTATTTTTTTTTCATTTCAATTAATATTTCATTTCAAGTAATATTTCCTTTCAGTCTAAACTCTATTGTTCTTTCAATCACTTTTACCTGGAAATCCAACTTCAACCATACCTGCATGCACTCCCATACTAATATCTGGTTTTACCCTTAATTGCTTTCTCTTGAATTCTGTACTATCTAATTCTGTGTATTCCTAGAAACTAGTGTCTTCACCCTCTCTCTCACTACTTTTCCTTCTAGAACATTCTATCAAAATTACTAACAACCCTATCCTATAAATACTCGAAAATTTCTTATCTCAAGACAGTCTCTCG
>NW_020442420.1:415649-418776 GCF_000699045.2 Agrilus planipennis
ATCATGCTAGTATGTAGGTTTTTCCTCGGCAGGTAACATCCCTTCGTGTTGGTCACCAGATGGGTCGATGGTCTTCCCATCCACAATTTTGTGATTGTAGTCATGTAGTCACTAACCATAGCCTAAGGTCAAAAACACCCCACTAACATACCTCCACCCCCTATATCTTGTTATATTTAAGTATTTTTCTATCTATTATTGATTTTTAATTTAAAGGGTGGGGGTAGTTCAGGTCTGTCTTTTTTTTGCACGATTAATACGAGTAATTTACTAATTATAGTGATTATTTTGAAAAGTACGATAATTTTACTCCATGTACGATAATTCTAGGCTACAGGTACGATAGTTTCCTCGCTTCAGGTTGTGAACACTGGGTAGAATCAGGTCCGCCGCACAGTTTGTACCAGTTTTTAATAATTTGTACCATGCAGCAATACATTACCCTCTTAATCGGAAAAATACCAAGATTTTTGTGTTGATAAAAATTTATGAAAAGCATTTTTTTGTAATTAATATAATAGAAGCTGAAATTAAAATGGTCTAACCCTAACGGTTCATTTTATGATAGGGACGAAATCTATACCAACATTACCAAATGCAGAAACAGGAATCGTCTGGTAGACTATAAATTTCGTCTATGTATTACATTATAAACCACACATTCTATTTACATTTAGCACTACATAATATTAATCATAAATGTCGTAAACAGAATGATGTAGAATCCTAAGTTATTATAACTTTAAAACATGGGTATGGAAAGAAAATTTATGGACCTAGCGACAATAAAAAATCTGAAAAATGATGGTATAATGTGTAATCTATGTGAGGAACTGAAATCTTTACAATTTTTTATTAATTCTACGATGGAACCTCGAAATCCTCTTGCTATTCTGAATTATGGTATCCAAATAAAGTAAGTTATGTAAGATCTTTGCAAATGTACTTGCTTAATTTTACGTTTGTTCCTAAGTAAATTAACACCTTTTGAATCGAAGTTATAATTTCGACTTTTACCCACGCGGAGGCCCTTAATAAAACAACTACTGAAATTTATTAACTTCCCAAGGGCGTTTTTGTAATGGATTCGAAAAATACAAATCTTTTTTTAACTTTTTTTGCAATTTGAAAGGTCACATTACGATTGCTAGTTGATTTGAAGATGAAGTATGAATAATAAAAACAACATCTAAAGAAAAATTCATAACATTCGTTCTTCAGTTTAAAGAAAAAGACTGGAAAAGGTAAATTTGAGTATTTCCATCATGAGTTATCATCCTAAATATCCAATATTTTTTAAGAAACTACAAATCTTTTATGAAGTAATTGTTTTACCTAAATATTTTCCTTTGTAGCTCGGCATTGGCCAAAAATGGCCCATGTCAACCCAGCTTCTTTCAAGGGAGAAAAGCAGTCGCGATTAATCTTCCATGATCTGATACCAAACAATTGTTAAACAAATGTGCAGGTCGGATAACAAACATACAAGACGAAGGTGGAACACACAAATACAGCCAAGTAGAAGAAGATGCATCAAAATTCGTATTTACATATATGTATTGTAAGATAGAAATAGAGAAACACCCACCGTAAGGTTTTTGGAAAGTCGATTAATCAAACGGAATGAAATTTTTCGAAATATATCGAGTTAGCGACTTGAATTTTCTGTTTTATACTATTACTGGTATAACACAAAATACTTCTAGAGCTTTTCATGATCTCCTATACTTAAACTGGACTTCTTCCATCGCGCTCAAACTATATCAAGATTTTTTTTGTACAGGCCAATGAACTAATCAACTAATAAATTTCCATCATCGCAATTGAACCTTATTTTATTAGAATCTAAACTTTTCCCCGCGGCTTCGTTCGCGGAAATTCATCATCATAAGTTCGTCCAAAGACTGGTTGGACACGTACCTCCACTCTTTCCTATTCTGAGCTAATCTTCGCATTTCCCTAAAACTAGAACAACCTACATCCTTAACTATTTGCGAACAGTAATCTAATCTAGGTCTACATCTACTCCTCTTAACCAGTTTCTGCCTTTAATATGTCTCTGACTAGACCTTCGTGCCTGAGAAGGTATGCTAGTACCCTATCTCGCTTACTTCTTATTGACTTCCATAAAGTCCTCTGTTCTCTCACTCTTTCTAATACCTCTTCGCGGAAACTAATAAATAATAAATCCGACCACAAATAAAAATTTTTTAAAAATGCCGGGACATATGTTTGATTAATTATATCAAAGAGCATTAACATCATGTTTCAAATAAATCCAACCACAAATAAAATATGTCTCGTACAAAAGTTGCAACCTCTCGTCACCCTCTCCTCAGAGGTTGATTTTTTTCTTAATTCTAAAGCAAGTGTTTCACTAATTATATTAAAGAGCATTAAGACCAAGTTTCAAGTAAATTTAACCACAAATAAAATATGTTCCGTATAAACGTTGCTACTACTTTTCACTCCCTTTCAGAGGTCGAATTTTCAAAATGACGAAATAGATGTTTCATTATTTATTCTAAGTTTCAAGTAAATCTAATCAATCTGTCCCGCACTACTTTTTCTAACTATTTTTACCCCCTTATAAGGATTAAATTTCGAAATATCCTTCTTTATTTCTCATATTTATCACCAAAGAAACCTCTGTGCAAAATTTAAGCTATATCAAAGAAAGAGCGGAGGTACGTGTCCAACCAGTCTTAGAACTGACGACCTTATGATGATGATGATGATCAAAGAAATATGAAAACAACATGTAACATAAAGATGTTTTTTATATAAGAATACCATCCAAATTTTCGTCTTTTTCGGTGGATTTTCCAAAAATTTTTCTTCATACAAACCTTGTCCTTGCAATTACGAGCACAACAAATAAGAAATCAGCCAAATCGGTCGAGCCCTTCTCACGCGATGCTCCGTCAATTAATTTATTTATAGCAATAGAGAAAACAATAGAAAAAGGAAAGGGTGCGTACATAGGTTTTGTAGATTTAGAGAAAGCTTTTGACAATGTTAAATGGGACAAGATGTTAAATATACTTAAAAATGTAGGGATGAGTTACAAAGATAGAAGAGTGATACTTAGTTTGTATAAAGAGCAACAGGCAGTTATAGAGCTGGG
>NW_020442420.1:419132-429216 GCF_000699045.2 Agrilus planipennis
TCCCGAGTCAAAAAATTGGGACTCATTTTGTCCTCATTTGATCTCAATAGAATTTTTAGGGATATTTCAAACTACAAGACTCAAAAGTCTCATTTTATCCGCGGTTTTCCCGTATCAGGACAAAATGAGACTTTTGAGGAGTAAAGATTATTTAGGAAACCTCATTTTGTCTTCAAAAAGTCTCATTCTTTTCTTGTTGAGGTTAAATTGAGGACTATTGCCATAGGATTGCAGACATTGAGAATAAAATGAGACTTTTTAGAATCCAATGTGATGAGTCTTATGAAAACTTATTGAGGTATCTGAGATTAAAAACGTCTAAATGAGGAAAAAATGAGTCTAAATAGTTCATTTGAGGATAAAATGAGTCCCAATTTTTCGACTCGGGTTATTAGTCTGATGAAGCATCTTCTATTAGATATTCAACTTCATCCTCTGAAATAGACTTTCAAGTAAGTCATGTGGGCATTACGATATTTATTGATCACCGATGTAATTCCTACTTCCAGAAAATCATCTAGGGACCTCATTACCCTCGACAGATCTCCCGTAGGGCATATTGTATTAACTTCATAAATTCTCTCACTAACACAGATACAAACGGCAAAAAATACAAGTATATGTACTATATCTACACAGATCCCAAGGAAATTGACTGATGAAAGAAAATTTCACAACTACAAATAATAATTGACCAACAGAATCTTATTAAATCATTAAATACTAGTCGTGACCCGTTCAAATTGCGCCAAAACCATTACTACCGTAACCCAAACCATCTGCAGCACTTAATTATTGACATTTTTCAATAATATTGTGATGTATAGGTACTTTAATGTGTGTGTATGTATATGCAAGTAACTGTGCACGTTAAAAAATGTCATGGTAATTCATAACAAAATAACGCATCATTAAAATGTATGCAACCAAATGTACAGCCGAATAGAGACATTTAGACTCGCTTAATTTTTCCAATTGTTTTCTTCTATCTCGAGTACATCAAAATTTCTTATTTTTAATTAAAGATTCTGAGCAGACGTATTTTGAAGGTAGGCTTGAGACATAGTAACTATACGCAGCTAAAACGCAGCTTTAGTAAAACTTGGTAAAACCTTAGTCGTTTTAATTTTAAATGGACTACTTTTAAGATATTTCATGCATCTTACCATTCTTCTATAATTTTTAACTGATTTTAACTACAATAAAGGGTAAAAGTGTTATGTTATTTAATTACAAAAATGTGGTATGTCGTAAAGAAAAGTACATTGAAAAATCTAAGTAAATATTACAAAAAGCTTTTAGCTCCAATAATACGCCACACCCGATCCTAAGATAGCACCACCTAAGGCTCCTAGTGCTGTTCCCAAAACAGGAACAACACTTCCAACTGCAGCTCCTACAGCAGCTCCACCGGCTGCTCCACCAGCTAAATATTTGCCGTAACCTTTTCCATCATTTCCTGTCGCTGAAACGATTTGGTTATTAGTTCCACCATCAAAATTACTACTTTGTTGGTATCGGCAGGGATTTTGTTTTCTTAAATTTGTAAAGGTATTCATTTCAGAGGACAAAATTGCCATTTTGTCCACGTCATTATACGGTTGCTGCAATCCATCATAATGGAGAACAGCAGCATTTACCGATCCTAAAAGTTGATATCATTTAAATAGTATGAGTAGTTACAAAAGTTTCTTCTTTAGAGTAACTACATTAGGTATACCTATTAAGAAAACAGTAATCATCATCAGACTCCATCGAGCATTTCTTTTCTTATTCTTCATCGTATACTAATATTTCTATAAATAAAATAATTTTAACATTCAAAAATGTCTATTTTTGAGGATAATTACAATAATACAATATTAACTCAAGTCGAAAACAGCAATGCTGTTAAAGTAAATATATTCAAAAACTTTACACAAAATGTTACAAAAACTTTAGGAACAACATCTCAAAATTTCATGTAATTGTTGTCATTTCAAGAATTTATGGTGGACCTAGAGATTTTAAAGTAGAAAAATTACTCTAATACAAATTTATCATTCGAGACCAGCGATCTTAGATTAATTCAGAAATTAGTATAAGGGACGCATCTTCGATACCATGGTTATTTTTCCTCCAGTTGACCAATGTTTATTTAGTTATATTGTATCTAATTTTTGACCGATTTTACTGATTAAGAAGTTGATTCCTGTAGATTAAGGATAATAACGAATTTTTCCAATACCAGATTAAATTGATATTTTTTAAGGAGAAATATTGGAAATAGGTAGCAAAATTATATTAGGATTCAGCATGATCGAATTACCAGACCCAAGGCTTGGGCATATGTTTAAAATTACAGTTAAAACTTTTCGCTACAAGTTAAGTTAGGCCCCTCGAGATGAAACTAAACCATGGACTAAAAAAATGTCCCGTTAAAATACATCTCAGCTCATTTAGAAGAATATAAGAGTGATTTTTCATCTTCGAAGGACTTGACTTCTCTGAAGGTGCACTAATTGTAAGGAAAAAAAATTTTTTGAAAATTAAAAGGGGTTCTAAAGTTTATATAAGGAAGAATCCGAACCGGTGAACCTAGATAAGATATTTAATATTTGGAAGAAATATTACTGGAGAAGTCTAAGGGATGCACTAAGGAAGAATTTTAAATATCCTTTCCCAAAAAGGATAAAGAGGAGGGTTGTAGTTTGTATAAAAATAATTAAACGTGTTTTTTTTTAACCAGTCTATAAGCTGAATTAATACTTAAATCAGAGATCGGAAATTTATATCGATCGATGTCAGGGAAGTACCTACTAAAAAGGCGTTTTAATGACTAATAATTCTAAAAGCTTAATCAACCTAAATGACAGTAGCTACCATTATTTACCTTTACAGTAACTATTAGAGATATACTTCGTCCAAATTTCAAATCTCTAGGTACATTAGCTTAAATGCGTTGTCTATTAATTAGTCAATATAAATTTACAACATCTAAAAATTCACATGGTAATAATACAATTTAAATAACAATGTTAAGTACTTACAGTTCTGTCAAAAATTATATTATTATTAAAAAATTATAAACTTTTTGTTCACTGGTACATGTTTGTAACAACTAGTTCGGTCTAATAATTACTGGTATGTATAATGTTAAATGCCCCCTCCATCATTAGGAAGTTCTTTCGAAATAAGATAATCTGTTCATCAAACCCACCATAAACAATTATTATTATTTCGAATTTAGGTACTATAAAAAATTAAAACATTAAGTATCTTTTGCGTAGAATACCAACCATGTTACATTTTTTAAAATCAATTCGTAGTAGGTAATAAAATGTCAAGGTCTGTTTTTAATTTCAGCGGAAACTGCATTTCCTACGAGTTGTCATACAATGTGAAAAAAATAGGAATACAGTGGATTTCGGATATAACGACAACGAAGGGACCACTGTAATTTCGTCGTTATATCCAGAAGTCGTTACCGACAAAATTAAAGGAGATACACACTCTGTTTTTCAATTTTGAAACAATTTTCGCCTTTTTTTAACAGCAAATGTACATTTGAAAGTCACATTTATTCAAAAGTTTATTAAACAAAGTTGCTACTCAGAAACAACAGTAAAGGTCACCATCAGGGGCGGCCTTAGTCATTGGAAGGTTCCGGGCGGGTAAATTTTTGCGAGGCCCTCGTCTTTGTGGAATTCACTTTAATGCTGATACTGTTGCAAAGTGATTCATAAATAAGTTTACAGTTTTAAAATTGTTTATCGAAAATTAAAAAAAATTGATAAAGACAAAGATAGCAAATTTCTTTTAAGACTATTAAGAAATTCAAATAAACATTAGTAGTATGTACTATTACTACCTAATAGTTTTCTAATTAGATTGTTGTGCGAATGTACGAGGCCCCTGCAAGAGCGAGGCCCCGGGCGGTTGCCCTGTTCGCCACCCCCAAAGGCCGCCCCTGCATACATATTAAATAAAAGTATGCTAATTTAGAAAAACAAGGTGATAACGCGCGGTAAGAACTTCGATCCAAAAGCTTTTGCTAATTCATTTAATAAATGAAACTGAAACAGAAGTGTTACATTTGCTATTAGTTTCAACAACAATCAGACTTAAAATTTTCTGACAACTTCTCGTACGTCCACACTCACTCGCTTGTTTCAAAATGGGCCTATAACATGTATTATAGTGGAAGGACGAAACCTGTTTCGCTCTGCTGCTGCTGAGCTGTTCTTGTTGTTCATCATCGTCAACGTGGCGACTCAAGAGCAGATGTCTTCGGCTTGTAGACAAGTGTTTGTCTTTGCTTTTGAAACATGATACGCCTTTTAAAACCCAAGAACGGCGTTAAATGGGTTACGCACACTATTATCCTGCCACTTCTTATACTTACTCTTGAAATACTCAAATAAAATGAAACGATAGGTGAACAAGTAGATATTAAAAAAGGTTGTACCTACGCAAGATCGTCAGATATTTATTTATCAATGCCAAGATGGTTTTGTAAAGGGCCAGATAGCTAGCATGCACTCCTACATCTTTTTGTTTTGGTTTTTTTAAACATGAGTGACCATTTTACATTTTTGCAAGAATGTTCGAGTTCTTGTACACCAGCATTTTTGCCAGTGTCGTGTAAGGAAATGATTTGTTCTTGTGCATTATAAATAGTAAGCTTGCAGGAAGTGATAGAGAATTATAAAACAAGATAATTAAGTAAATATCTGGCGGTCTAAAAGTCCACCGGTTTCAAGGAAAACGTATTCGAAAGTACAGTCCGGTCCTGGTAGANAAATACAGAATAAATATCTTTTTAAACCGAATAATAAAAAAAAACTCTAGTCGTAAGAGTTCTTTCCAAGGGATGGAATGCCGGGGAATGCTCCACTCAATGCCCTAAAATCTGCTTGAGAATTTACAAAAAGACATAGGGGCCAATATCGGTCTTTAGTTTGGTATTTACTGAACTCTCGTAGGTAGCATCACCAAGAAATTGGACTTCAGAACTAAATTTCGAAATTTGGGGACGCTTTTCGTTTTTGTCGGATAATATTTGCAACGAGTTGTTCGGTGGTTTCGAACGAATGAAAATTTAGTTTACTTAAAATAGTAAAAAACAAAAATTCGGTCAGATCCATCATCAACGAAGATAGGCTTGATGTCTTAATGATGCATCTATGATAAAAAGCGTACTACAATTGGTTAGTCAATTTCCCCCTCCACCCAAACCATGATACATTGCTAGGCTAGGGTTGCCAACCGTCCGGGATTCCCCGGATTCGTCCTAGTTTGAAGGGCGTCCAGGGGCCGTCCGGCAGGGGTTATTAAAAAGGGTCCGGGTGTAACCCAGACACTTTTGTTGTCAGGGGAAATCCAATCTTTTTTATAGATAAGCGATGAATTCATTGACAATGCGAACGTAGAGAGTGTTTTTACTAGTCACGCAACAATAGATAAAAGAAAGAAACTCCCTAAACATACACACGGTTTCTCCTCTGATCAAAATCAAGTATAATTTCAAGGACCAGAGTTGTTCCGACTTTTACAAATTCTTGTTGGAAAAGAAAGATATTTTAGCGAAAATGAGGAAGACTGAAAAATAGCAAAAGCGTGCAATTTTTAACTGCTTTGTACTACAATGATGTGTAAAAGTTTTAGGTTATTTAATCACAGAAATGTAGTATGATTTAAACAAAAGTAATACAATGAAAAATCTAAATAAGTATTACAAAGAAAAACGTTAATCGAAGATTTTAGTACCAAGATATAACACACCAGATCCCACAACACCACCAAGTGCTAGTCCGACTGCTGTTCCTACACCAGGAACCATGCTTCCAACTACAGCCCCTATTGCACCTCCGACAACCGCTCCACCAGCTAAAAGTACTCCATGCTTTTTCTCGTGTGGTCTATCAAGTAGTTCATTTCTATCTATTACCTCACTTCCTGTCGCCGAAACGATTTGCTTGCCCGCATGAGTTAGAACCACTCTACCAACCGAACTCAAAACACCACCACCAAAATTACTAGTTTGTTGATATCCGTATGGATCGTTTTCTCCGTAGTACTGAGGTTCTCTTTTATTTCTCCTTAAATCCGTTTGAGAGGCAGTAGATTCGATTTTTTCTACGTTCTTACCTGGTTGCTGCAATCCATAATAACGAAGGACAGCAGCATTTGCCGATGGCATTACACTGTTGACTATCGTACTTACTCCTAGTAATCCTAAAAGTTTGTATCATTTCAATAGGACACTTTTAGACTATTTGAGAGCAACCAGATTTTACCTATTAAGAAAAAAGTAACCACCATCACAATCCACCCGACATTCCTTTTTTCATTCTTCATCGTACCACAAAAGTTCTATAAACAAAATAATGTTGAATTCTGTCAGATCCTTGATGATAGATATATAGTTTTTGATCAGACAGTATATGATCCAAAGAAAACTGTGAAGACGAAATCTTTTTATTTTGCAACGTTTCGTGCTTTATAACCTCTTCATCAAGCGCTTATAAAATAAATGTCCTTGACATAATCCGGAAAAATCATGTATCTTTTTCGTATCTCATTTCGTCTTAACAGTTTCCTGTGGATCCTATAACATCTGATAAAAACCTATAAATTAAATAATGGTTACATTAAAACAAGTAAAAATAAAAATGCGAGTTCGTAGTTATAAGTCAATATTTCTTTCTTTTTATCCAAGAGTTGAGCCAAAATTCACTTCAATGGTAAGAATATTTGGTGTTCAAAATTTTTTATTTTATCATCCATTAAATTACAATAATCATTCTTAACGACAATCGAAGTGGAAATTGGTTGACAAAATAATAAATTATGGTATCATCATTATAAGGTCGTCAGTCCTAAGACTGGTTGGACACGCACCTCCACTCTTTCCTATCCTGAGCCCTCTGTTCTCCTATTCTCTCTAACCTTCTCTATCCGCGGTATCCTCATCATTCGCCTGTAACACCACATTTCGAACTCTTTTAACGTTTTCCTTTCCGCCGCTCTCACTGCCCTTGTTTCGCACCCGTACAACGCCGTGTTCCAAACATACACCTTTAACAATCTTTTTAGAATTTCTAAATTAACCGTTCGCGATCATATATAACTTCTTTTTATTGAAGTCGACTCGACCCTGCGCTATATTATGCTTTATATCCCTACTACTCCTTCCGTCCTGACTTATCTGACTTCCTAGATACCTAAAATCGGCCGCTTTTTCTAATTTTTCGTCTTCTATCTTTATATTCGCTCTTACATACTGCATACTAATTTTTTGCCCCTGTATATCTATCCCTACAGTTGTACTGTCATGATTCAATGAAACGTTTTTCATTTCCATTATTATTTCTTTTTCCAGTGGGTTTTAGAGATTAAGGAGTCGATTCCTATTTTAGTATCTTGATAAGAATATGAAATAGTTTTGAAGAAGTTGGGATTAAATGTCGATGCTTTTTAATGAGAAGCATTGAAATTATATCAAAAGAAAATGCATTCAATATTAGACAAGTTTGACGCCCTAGTCTGGATTCGAAAATGGTTTAATTGAAACATTCCTGAGCTCATCTCGAACAACGTTAAAGTGATTTTTCATCTTTGGAGGAAATAGTCCTTGACTTCTCTATAGATATACTAATAAGGAACGATTTTTTGAAAATGGATAAAAGCGGTAAGATTTCTACGGAGAAATCCAAACTAGTGTGCCTAGATATTCAAAATTTGGAGAAAGTATTTCTTGAATCGAAATTTCAAATCTCTAAATACACCAACTTATGTGCGTTGTCTCTTGCTCAGTCCACTCACAACATTTCACAAGGCAATCATAAAATTTAAACATAAATACTTACAATTTTGTTAGTACCTACTCGTATCAACAAATTATAAACTTTGCTGTTATCGGTATAACATGTAACAATTATATTCGGTGTAATAATTACTAACTGAAATAAGGTTCATTTCTTATACGTTGTACTATATATTACTTTAAACGTCCCCTCCATCATCAACAAGTTCTTTTGATATAAAAATTAGATGTTCTTCGAATCCACTGTCGACAATTTTTGTTATTTCGTAGAGTTAACATTATCGTAAAACTCCAACATAAATTAAACAATAATAAGAAATATTGTGTTATACTTTTCAATATGTCAAAGTCTACTTTTAATCGCATTTTCTCGTTCTGATAACCGCAAGATTAACCCCCTAACTAAAAACGTCGCGTCGGTTAATCTGACAATCAGCGAAAACTATGCTTTCTGTAAGCTGTCATCCAATGCGTAAAAATATAAAAATATCAATTTATCGGTGAAAGGTTCCATTGTTTTCTCAACGTGAATTCAAAAGGCTACCTCAAAAAAAAAACAATAACCAGTTAAAAATGTCACTTAAAATACTTTAGTCAAGAAAAATTGAAGGTATGGAGAACAAAATAACAACTGAAAGTTTTTAAACCCTGAACCACAACAATTGAATTCACAATTGCTAATGTATTGACAATGATAGGGGAAAGAAAGAAAAGTGGCTGATTTTAGGTATCTAAGAAGTCAGGATGGAAGGAGTAGTAGGGATTGATCAGAGGATAGCGCAGGGTCGAGTCGCCCTCAATAAAAGAAAGTCACTTCTATGCTCGCGGACGATCAATTTATAAATTCGAAAAAGATTGTTAAGGAAAGGTCAGAACCATTCGAAATGTGGTGTTATAGGCGAATGATGATGATACCGTGGATAGAGAAGGTAAGAAATGAAGAGGTATTAGAAAGAATAGGAGAACAGAGGACTATGGAAGTCAATAAGAAATAGGCGAAATAGATTGATAGGACACCTTCTCAGGCATGAAGGTCTAGTCAGAGACATGTTAGAGGCAGAAATAGGAGTTAAGAGGAGTAGAGGTAGACCTAGATTGAATTACTATTCTCAAATAGTCAAGGATGTGGAATGTTCTAGTATTAGAGTAATACGAAGATTAACTCAGGATAGGAAGGAGTGGAGGTGCGTCTATAACCAGTCTTACAACTGACTATCTAATGTATTGGTTAGTGAAATTAATCTTTGTGAGGTAAATTTTGTTTTATTCTTTCATTTCAAATATTAGTCTTCTGTTCAGGGTAGTCAGCCCTTCATTAATTCAGTAATTTATCCACCTCCTTAACGGAAGTATTTCCTTAAACTTTATCTTTTTGAGCTAGATTTTTACAGACATGACCCTCGACATCGTTTCTATTTTTTTTTCTGCTTTGACAGAATTTAATTATCAATTTTATCTATTTAAAAGTATGCATTCACAATTTTTCTTGCTTTTATCACAAACACAGCATCTTCGTTTTTTATTTTCGTTGGTATTTTTAGACGTAATCTCTCCTTCATTAAATAATACAACACAAAAATTAAAAGATTTGACATTAACCCTAACAACGCGAAAGACGCTTAGGTACGTATCGTTCCACTGATAATTTTTTAAGGAGAACAATAACATATTTTTACAACTCTTTTTGAAAAGTTATGAATTCTTAACTAGATTAAATAGATATTATTTTAATGGTGCTGGACAGTGAGACGATCACTATCTAAGTTTCTTAAATTTGGCGTCCTTATCAAGTTCTCTTTAATTATTGTATGTTAAAAAAAAATATGATCAATGTATTTCAATAATATTACTTACCTAATAGGGCAAAACAATTAGATCGAGGCCACACGCTGAATTTAACTCGCAACTAGTATCATCATCATCATAAGGTCTTCAGCCCGGAAATCCGTTGGACACATACCTCCAGGTCTTCCTATCATAAGCAAATCTTTGTATTTCTGAAAAACTTGAGTAACCCAGATCTTTATCCATTTGCGAACAGTGATCTAATCTAGATCAGCCTATTGGGATCCGTCAAATAGGAGGAGCCTAAAAACATGGCTCCGATTAGGGAAAATCACGATAAAATGATAAGTATTGACACAATATGTGATTGGGCTGACACAAAGCCTCGGAAAGGAAATTTCGTTGAAGCTGAGCGTGTTTTTAATGCCAATCACATTATAAAATTCGGAAATAACAAATCCGGAAGCTAGCCTTCAAATTCCGTCAAGTTTA
>NW_020442420.1:429906-431240 GCF_000699045.2 Agrilus planipennis
TGATTTCCATAACAGCCTTTGTTCTTCTTTTTTCTATCCACGACATTTTTAACATCCTGGACCATCACTTCTTATACGCTTTCCACGACGCCAGCCGCCTACGTTTCACACCCATACAAAACTGTGCTCCAAACATACACTTTTAATAATCGCATTCGAACTTCCAAATTAACGGGTCACGAGCTCTTTTTTTTAAGCGACACGCTTCTGCGTTATTCTGTGTTTTATATCTCTAGCGCTTTTTTCATCTTGACACAACTACTAGATATTCTTATTTCACTTTTTTTTCATATAAAAATTTCCTAGAAATTTAATCTGCCTCTGTTTTTAAACTATGAACTTATACAGAATGCCGTACCTATTTAACACCTATTTTATCAAAAAATCTGAAGTTCAGACGTATCTTTAGGGTAGAATTATAATAACTACATAATAAAGTTCTATATTTCTACATGCTTCAAGGGTACATAGATTTGCAACCTATTTTTATGGAGCTTGGTTAGCTGATGTCTAAATAATCTGGAATTGGCTGACGATTAAAATATGTAATAAAAGAATGAAATCATGTAAATCTGTTTAATAATTTCACCTGACATTATTAAGCAGTTTAAAAAAAATATTTGCGAGATAAAGAGAACTCTTTTGACCGAATATCCGATAACTGGCAAAATCATTAATTCCGGCGGTATTTCTATTAAATACTACCCTCACCAATAGAGTTGGGATTTTTATGCGCCAGTGATGCTTTAAATGAATATATGTCACGTTTTTTTCAAAAATATGTTGTTTTTACCATCTATGCATTTTTATGCACTTTGTTTTTAATTAATGCTCAGTGGAAATCGTAGAAAAGGTAGCAATACAACAAACATTAAATAAATTTTATACATAAATTTATGCAATAGTTATATACTACTACATCTATTTCTTTTTTTTTTATTGATTCTGAATGTTATTTTATTTACACAAAAAGATTGTAAGTCACTGAAGGCTTTCTGTGTTAAAATTACGTTCACCTTTGCACTATCGGAAGGTAAATATAACTAAATTATTAATTTGCGGTAAACAGATGAGGGTCTCAGCAATTTGAATATATATATAGGGTTGTTCAGAAAGTCATTTCGTTCTTTTTTGTGGAAATGAAAGACAGTTTTCGTATAATAAACAAATACTTAATTAAATTATATATTGACCGTTCTGGTCCAACACCTTTTGCCATCTTTCTGGTAGTAGCATAATTCCACGCTCATAAAATTTTTGGTCTTTGCTGGCAAAAAACTGATCGAGGAGGTTTTTGACCTCCTCATTTGAGGTGAAGGTTTTACCGTCTAAAA
>NW_020442420.1:431908-432941 GCF_000699045.2 Agrilus planipennis
AGACTGGTTGGACACGTACCTCCACTCTTTCCTATCCTGAGCTAAACTTCGCATTTCCCTAAAACTAGAACAGCCCACATCCTTAACTAATTGCGAAGAGTAATCTAATCTAGGTCTACCTCTACCCCTCTTAACTCCTGTTTCTGCGTCTAATATGTCTCTGACTAGACCTTCATGCCTGAGAAGGTCTCCTACCAACCTATCTCGCCTATTTGTTATTGACTTCCATAGAGTCCTCTGTTCTCCTATTCTTTCTAATACCTTCATTTCTTACCTTCTCTATCCACGGTATCCTCATCATTCGTCTATAACACCACATTTCGTACGCTTATAACCTTTTCTTTTCCGCCGCTCCCACCGCCAATGTTTCGCACCCGTACAACGCTATCTTTTTCGAATTTCTAAATTAACCGTTCGTTAGTATAGATGTGACTTCTTTTCATTGAAGGCGACTCGACCCTGCGCTATCCTATACATTATATTTCTACTATTCCTTGACTTGTCTGACTTCCTAGATACTAAAATCGACCATTTCTTCTAATTTTTCGTCTCCTATCTTTATATTCACTCTTTCCCTACTTTTTCTTTCCTTTCATACCAGTATTTTTGTTTTACTTATATTTATTTTCATACAGTACTGTTTTGTCAACCACATGCATTTTATTTAAACCTATATCTAACTCCTCACTCCTCCTTACCAGAAGCCAATACTGCTATATCATCTGCAAATCTAAGCATACTAATCTTTTGCCCCTCTATATCTATCCCTACAGTTGTATTGTCTTTAATGATGTTGATCGCGTCTTCGATGTATAGATTAAAGAAGTAGCGGTCACAGTGTGCATGCTTGTCTGACTCTCTTTCTAATATTTACTTCTCTATGTTACCACAACTGTATAACTGCCTGTTGCTCTTTATTCAAACTAAGTATCATTCTTCTATCTTTGTAACTCATCCCTACATTTTGAAATTGATTAAATACAAAGTTAATATTTTTATCAAATTTTGTAATAGATGTTAGGTTCCTCCTATC
>NW_020442420.1:432992-435394 GCF_000699045.2 Agrilus planipennis
CGAAGATTAGTTCAGGATAGGAAGGAGTGGAGGTGTGTGTCTAACCAGTCTTAGGACTGACTGCCTTATGGTGATGAATGTAATGGTCAGTAAAATTAATCTTTCTGAGGTAAATTTTGTTTTATTCTTTCATTTCAAATATTACTTTTCTGTTCAGGGTAGATTTTGGAGCATTGAAACCGATTCATTTTTCTTCACAAAGTATTAAATTTCTTTTACTTTTGTGTTTCATTCAGTAATAACCTGTAAGCAAAATATAAGTGCCTAACTGAATTCGAGTCAATTTGATTTAGGTAATTTTTCTTTAGAGATTTAAAATTATCCACCGTCTTAACGAAAGTATTAAACTTTATCTTTTTGAAGCTAGATTTTTACAGACAACGTTTCTATGTTTTTGGCAGAATTTAATTATCAATATTATATGCTTAAAAATAGCCATTCAAAACCCTTTTTTGCTTTTATCACAGACACAGCATCTTCGTTTTTTTATTTTCGTTGGTATTTTTAGACGTAATCTCTCCTTCATTAAAGAATTCAACATAAAAATTAAAAGTTTTGACATTAACCCTTAACAACGCGAAAGACGCTTAGATAAGTATCGTTCCACTGATAATTTCAACAATAACATGTTTTTACAACTCTTTTTGAAAAGTTAATTAGATTAAATAAATACTATTTTAGTGGTGCTGGACAGTGAGATAATAAGTTTCATAAATTTAGTGTCGTTATCAAATTCTCTTTAGTTATTGTCATCATCATGAGGTTGTCAGTCCTAAGACTGGTGTGAGACGCACTTCCACTCTTTCCTATCCTGAGCTAATCTGCGCATTTCCCTAAAACTAGAACAACCCACATCCGTTGGGTACATACCTCCACGTCTTCCCATCTTGAGCAAATCTTTGCATTTCGCCTATTTCGTAGTGATTTCCATAACAGCCTTTGTTCTTCTTTTTTCTATCCACGACATTTTTGACATCCTGGACCATCACTTCTTATACGCTTTCCACGACGCCAGCCGCCTACGTTTCACACCCATACAAAACTGTGCTCCAAACATACACTTTTAATAATCGCATTCGAACTTCCAAATTAACGGGTCACGAGCTCTTTTTTTTAAGCGACACGCTTCTGCGTTATTCTGTGTTTTATATCTCTAGCGCTTTTTTCATCTTGACACAACTACTAGATATTCTTATTTCACTTTTTTTTCATATAANTTTTAGTATCTTGATAAGAATATGAAATAGTTTTGAAGAAGTTGGGATTAAATGTCGATGCTTTTTAATGAGAAGCATTGAAATTATATCAAAAGAAAATGCTTTCAATATTAGTCAAGTTTGACGTCCTAGTCTGGATTCGAATATGTTTAATTGAAACATTCCTCAGCTCATCTCGCAGAACGTTAAAGCGATTTTTCATCTTTGGAGGAAATAGTCCTTCACTTCTCTATAGATGTACCAATAAGGAACGATTTTTTGAAAATGAAGAGAAGCGGTAAGATTTCTATGGAGAAATCCAAACTAGTGTGCCTAGATATTCAAAATTTGGAGGAAGTATTTCTTGAATCCAAATTTCAAATCTCTAAATACACCAACTTATGTGCGTTGTCTGTTGCTCAGTCAACTCACAACATTTAAAAATTCACAAGGCAATAATAAAATTTAAACATAAATACTTACAATTTTGTTAGTACCTACTCGTATCAACAAATTATAAACTTTGCTGTTATCGGTATAACACGTAACAATTATATTCGGTGTAATAATTACTAACTGAAATAAAATTTATTTCTTATACACTGTACTATATATTACGTTAAACGGCCCCTCCATCGTCAAGATGTTCTTTGATATAAAAATTAAATGTTCGTCGAACGCACCAAGATATGCCAAACCAGATCCCAGAATAGCACCACCTGCTGCTCCGAGTGCAGTTCCTAAACCAGGAACAACGCTTCCAACTGCAGCCCCTATTGCAACTCCACCAGCCGCTCCACCAGCTAAAAATCCTCCATAATTGTTGTCGGATGTTCTTGTATCAAGTAGTCCATTTCTATCTATTACCTCATTTCCTACCGCAGAAACGATTTGCTTGCCCGCATGAGTTAGAGCCACTCTACCAGCCGAACCCAAAGCACCACCACCAAAATTACTAGTTTGTTGATATCCGTATGGATTGTTTGGTCCGTAGTACTGAGGTTCTCTTTTATTTCTCCTTAAATCCGTTTGAGAGGCAGTATTTTCGATTTTTTCTACGTTCTTACCTGGTTGCTGCAATCCATGATAACGAAGGACAGCAGCATTTGCTGATGGCATTACACTGTTGACTATCGTACTTACTCCTAGTAATCCTAAAAGTTTGTATCATTTCAATAGGACACTTTTAGACTATTTGAGAGCAAC
>NW_020442421.1:0-380 GCF_000699045.2 Agrilus planipennis
GATCTCATCAGCGCGTCTCAGGCAGCTCCGACAGAACCCAGACCAACTTTTACCGGCTGTCTTAACAGCGCGATTTAGAAAATACCACAAATGGTGCGGTAAACGCCATCTGTAGTACGATGGGATTCGTTTCAGCAAGTAGATATCCACACAAGTGGACCTTGTTGAAGCATACGTAATCCTAAAATGTAGTATTGTACTACAGATGGCGTTTACCGCGCCGTTTGTGGTATTTTTTAAAACGCACTGTTAAGACAGCAGGTAAAAGTTGGTCTGTGTTCTGTCGGAGCTGTCTCCGACGCGCTGATGAGATCCAAAAAGATCGAAATCGCGATCCGCGTCTGGCAGTTTCGACAGAATACAGACCACTTCGAATTATT
>NW_020442421.1:5594-7092 GCF_000699045.2 Agrilus planipennis
ATTATACTCTCGACTCTTGTTCATTAAACATACTTTTTCATACAGTACCTGCCAAAAGTTTTGTTCAATCATGAATAGTAGTGCGAGTCGAAAACAAGCGTTAAATTTTTTTAATATATCTTCAAATATAAATAATCATCTCGTTGATATTTTAAGTAGTAAATGGTGCCAATAACAACACATTTGAGCAATGCAATTGTAGTGGATAAAATGGTCAATTTTTCCGTGCAGTACTGTACGGATTATACGTTCCTCACCGGTGAAGAATTTAACCAAGAGTTATCTCCCTCCTTTTCTGGCCTAGTGCTGTTCTTTTCTACTTTGCACCGGTCAAATTGGAGGTCACATCGCTACAGAAAGTAAACGAAGTATAATACGTAAATATAACAAAATATAAAAAATGACAAGTGGCGACCTACAGATAAATTTTCCTTCAAATGAAAGCATTCTAACGAACTTAATTAGACAGCTGTCGTATTGTTTTTTTGTTTGTTACAAGAACAGTCGAGTTTGCGGTGTGTACATAGGTTACTTTTTTTGAGGCCATCTAGAAATATTGTCCCGGAGGCACTGCATAGCGAACAAATAAGTGCAGTGTTTTGTTTGAGGAGCGATCCTCTGTAGAACTCACCCAGTTACTGACGAAAAGAATCAATACAGCTTTACATTGTTCCTTGCTTGCCGCGTTTTCTTCGGGCGTTTTAACAACAGTCTTTTGTAGTTTAATATTTAAACTATAAAGGGAGGATTATTTATCACCAGCGTTTAATGCTGGAACGGTAACGCGTAGGCACGGTTCGTCTTAGATTTGAAAGGAAACCGTAATCCTACTTAAAAAATGCTGTCGGCACAACGTTATTAAATTGTAAAAAGAAAGACTGCTCGCTGATGATGAAACTGAATACAGAATGCACAACACACAAATGTAGATAGATTCGCTATTGTTTTCCGAAAACATTTTAGGTATGTTTCAAATTTCCGCATCAAGTGATTACGTGAATTCGATTCGCAATTACAATAAACTCGTTCCATATTCAGTAACAATACACAAGCCGACAATGAAACGGTTTTTCGAATGTTTCACTTACTTTTTGAAGTTCCAGTTTCATATCCATTCAACTTTGAACGTGAACTTGTAAAATGCCTGATATAGCAAACGTTACGTAACTTGCACAATAAGTGGAGATAGAGTGCAACTAATATGAAATATGAAACAATTATAATTGTCAACTGTTCAATGCTAGAAATCCCTAAACACTTAAAAGTGAGTAGATCAAAGGAAACTCCTTTGGAATGTTGATGAAAAATTTAGGTACAGGCCTGAAGCTGGAAGCTGGCGGAAATTTTAAAATGGCGTGGATGCGCGGTGGCAAAAGTAGGCAGTTTTAGGTATAAAGATTGCAGCCCTCATTCTTCAGTATTCCTATCAGGGGCGTAGATTAAATATTTAAAAATAGGGATCAGTGAGCAAGTAATAGACAGACAAACAGAAGAACTG
>NW_020442422.1:0-15188 GCF_000699045.2 Agrilus planipennis
GAAAGAATATATGGGGCAGTGAGCGAATACTGCAACCACCGAACATTGGTCCTTCGAGCCGGATATTCCGAATTTTCCGATTCCCCGATTGCCAGGATTCAGCTGTACAGGAATCTTCATTCGAGTCGATGCTTCATTGTAAGCGTAACCAGCATTCCACAGTCGAAACAAGGTAAGTGGCATTGTTTTTCCCAACCGATTCTGTATTTTCCTTTTTTCTTATTGTGAAAGGTATTCTTCGTTTATCATTGTTTCAATTTTGTGTCAATTTTAATACTAATTCAATATTATGGCGGATATAGGGAGCCTCACTAGAAGGAGAGCTATCTTGAAATCAAAATTAACTAGGGCTAAACATTTTTTAGAGTCTTTTGATCAGAGTATTAACACAAAAGATCAATTAATTAGTAGATTGGAAGGTTTTAAATCAGTATTAGACGATTTCGAAAACGTGCAATTCGAAATCGAACTATTAGACAAGTCAGAAATCGATAATAAAGAAAGGGGATTATTCGAAAATGAATATTATAATTTACTTGCTGGTTATAATGCTAAAATCAATTCATTATCTCCAAGTAATCTCACCTGTAGCAACAACATTCCTAATAGCCAAAGTCCGTCCCAAACAATTAATAATAATATTCAGCTACCAAAAATCGACCTACCTCGTTTTAGTGGTAATTACGAAGAATGGTTGTCTTTCTATGATTTATTCAATTCAGTTATTCATGAAAATTGCAATTTAACCAAGATAGAAAAATTTCATTACCTGAAAATGTGTCTTACCTCTGAGGCTGCTCATGTAATCAGTTCGTTAACTGCATCAGCCGATAACTATACAAATGCTTGGCAATTATTAAGGGAACGATTTCAAAACAAACGTCTTATTATTCAGGGGCATGTTAATGCGTTATTCAATTTACCAACTGTTCAAAAGGACTCTTCCAGTTCTTTAAGACGATTATTGGACTCATTTAACACTCACTTTAGGTCTCTCACAACTTTAGAGTTACCAACCGAACAGTGGGATATCTTATTAATATATTTAATTAATACCAAATTAGATTTAGTAAGCAAAAAGGAATGGGAGACATCAATGAATTCCGAAATACCTAATTTAGAACAATTAATTAAATTTTTATCTAATCGCTGCCAATTGTTGGAAACATTGGAACAAACAAAAAACTCTAATATTAGTTCAGACAGGATTGCTGTAGAAACTCAGAGAAATGCAAAAAATTATTCGTTGCCAAATGCAAGGCAACGGGTATTAAATACTTATGTAAAACCAAACTCTCTAAGTTGTCCTGTATGTAAAGGTAAGCATTATATCAATCAATGCGATAAATTTATCAAAATGCCGGTTAACAAAAGAATTAAATTTATTCAAAAGACAAATTTATGTTCTAATTGCTTCCGAACCAACCACAAAACACGTGAATGCTATGCTGGTTCTTGCCGTAAATGCAATAAGGTACATAATACCATGTTACATATTGAAAAAACCGATACAGCTTTAGAACCAACTGAAGCGTTAGAAAACTCTACTCCTTCAACTTCTGCTGTCGTAGGTCATTCGTTTTCTAGTTCTGTTCCTAATAGACAAGTATTACTATCAACAGTACAACTTTTAGTATATGACCGTAAAGGTCAACTTCAATTATGTAGGGCATTATTGGACGCAGGGTCCCAACTCAATTTTGGATGGATCATAGGAGGTTCAATAGTTAATAATCAAATTCAAAATAGACAGTGCAATTTTGTTCATCTGGAAAATCAATTATCAAGATTTTGGGAAATCGAAAACATAACTGATCAAACAAGTAATAACTGTACCAACGAGGAGAATGCTTGCGAAACACATTTTAAAATTAATTACCAAAGAAACGAAACAGGACGTTTTGTAGTACGCCTTCCCCTAAAGCCCGAAATACGAGTTTGCAATGTAGTTACCTTCAAACCAACACCATGGTCAACTTTGTTGTTAAAATATTCGTCCTATACCAAATTATTAAGGGTAACGGCACTCATTCGTCGATTTCTTAATAATTGTAGAAATTCAAACAATAAACAAATATCAAGTTTAACGATAGCAGAAGCAAATAATATAACAGTTAAAATAGTGCAAGGAGAAGTTTTTTATCCAAAATTCTGGCAATTAAATTCAATTCAGTCGTTACATAAGTCAAGTCCAACACTATTACTCAATCCCTTTTTTGACTTACACGGAATTTTGCGAGTAGGTGGTAGATTGGGTAACGCAAATGTGGCATATAATCAAAAACACTCTTATATCGTGCCTAAACATTATATTAATAAGCTAACAATCTCTCATTATCACAACAAATATTTCCAAATGCAGGCAAAACCGAATGCAGTACATCAGCTTATGACTGATTTGCCTGTAATTATAATTCAACAATTCAAACCTTTTGTTAATACCGGTGTTGATTATGCCGGTCATATCTTAATGAAAGAAGGTTGCGGACGTGGCAAAGAATTCATTAAGGTATATATTGCACTTATTATTTGCTTATCAACAAAGGTAGTACATATCGAATTGATTACGGACCTGACCTCAGAGGCATTTTCAGCAGCACTCAAAAGATTTATTACTAGACAGAGTAGGATCACAAATATTTTTGACGACAATGGCACCAATTTGGTTTGTGCTAATCGAAAGCTTAAACAATTATATCAATTATACAATCATAATAAGTTTCAAAATCAGTTATGTTATGCTCTCTCGTACAAATCAGTAACGTGGCACTTTATACCACCAAAATCCCGGCACTTTGGAGGAATTTGGGAGGCTGGAATAAGATTTATCCAATATTATTTCAAACGTATTATTGAAAACATAACAATGACATTCGAAGGATTGTACACCAATCAAACTCAGATTGAAGCAATCCTAAATTCCCGTCCTCTCCTGTCTATTCCCGATTCACCAAATGACCAAGAAGCCCTAACACCCGGACACTTCCTAATCGTCATGCCACTTACTGCGATCCCGGAACTGGACCTTACCGGGTTAAATCCAAATCGACTATTCCGACGGCAACATACATATCCAACAACCCAGCCAACATTTCTGGAAACGCTGGAAACGTAAATACTTGACTTTGCTACAATCAAAGGCCAAAATGGAGGTCTATCAAAACCAATATTCCCGTAGGAACAGTGGTTATTCTCAAGAAGGACAACCTTCCACCGCTCCAGTGGACAATTCTTTTTAATGATTAAAAGAGACGTAGTCCTTTCAAGGCGGGCGGCATGTTGCGGCGTCAATTAATATTTGTATATATATATATTCAATTTTGTTAGTGTTTGTAATTTTTGTAAATATTTAATTTTGTTTCGTATTTTTAGATAGTCAACACTTTGTATTTTATTCTAGTTGTATTCAATTTTAATGTATTTATTTCTGTAGGTATAGATAAATATTAGTTTCTTAGAATAGGTAATGCAGCAATTTTAACGAAGAGATCGGACCAGGTAGGTCTCACAAAACCATTCATTAATGGAAAACCCAAGTCCGTCGCTACGTCATCACTTCGGAATGTACAGATAATACCTTAGGGGTACGTAGCGACGGCGAAGGGGTAATGTGCACGATAGGCGTTGCCTATTTTGTGCCAACGTTATTTAAACAACGCGAAATCAAATTTTTAGTATTCGAAAATCAACATTCAAGCTTTAACATTCAAATCAATTCGANACAGATACACATCAGTGAATAAAGTAGACTCAGGCTCCAAGTATCAATACGAGGAGCCTAGACCTCATCCAAGATGGAGAACGGAGGATTTCTTCACCACTCAACCCAAGAAAGTAACATAGATTCTCAAAATGCATCGTATTCAGAAGCTGCACAGCGCAACACCTCCCCACAGAAGAATCAAGCCATAGTCATTGAAGCAATCGAAGGTATTCCAACAAAGGAATATATCAATCAACTAGCTTCCCTAATGGACGGTCAATGCATAATGTATGTCTCTAAAATCTCAAACGCTAGAGTGTGCATATTCCTAGCATCCAAAGAGAACGTAGACCAACTCACTTCTACACCCAAACACATTAAAATAAGGAACCAATCTCTGTTGATTAGACCGTTAATAGCAAAAAACAAACGCGTAGTATTCTCTAATGTCCGCCCAATTATCTCCAACCAGGTGGTAGATGACATTAAAAGTATTAAATATAAGAACAATATCTGCAGTAACTTCAATCAGAGCTGGATACTTAGAACAACACTTATCCCACATCCTAAGCTTTCGTAAACAACTATACTTACATCCAGACGACACTAGCAAACTACCTAGCATCATTAAAATTATACATGAAAATGCCACGTATTGGATATACACCTCGCTAGATCAAATCTTATGCTTTAATTGCATAAAGGAAGGACACCTGGCTAAGGATTGTCGTGTCGATAGCTCACCAATGTTAGGATCTTCGATTGCGTGTCAGTAATACGGAAATTTTAAAAGTTTTAACTTCTCAAAGAGGACAAATTAAGTCTCGCCTCACAAGATTTAAAAGTTGTCTTGACAATTTAACAAGTAAAGAAATAATAACTGAAGATGAACAGGTAGAAATTCAAGATCGTTTTGCTGACATAACATTAGCTTTAAAGGAATATGAACAAGTACATTTCAAAATTGTTAGTATGTCGGACGATGCTGCACATGATCGCGATATGAAAAAATTTGAAAGTACATTTTATGAAGTCACCGCGCGGGAAAATGAGACATCAAAATTTAACACACCTGTAAAAAATGAAAGTTTGTATGACGACCTTGGTGCAAATATGTTAAAATTACCGAATATTAGCTTGCCAACATTCAGTGGTCAATTTAAGAATTGGGTGGAATCTCACGCCTCCTTTGACTCATTAATTAACAAAAATCCTAAGTTGTCAGATATCCATAAATTATTATTTGCTTTCTGCCGTGAAAGGTGATGCCGCGCAATCACTCAAACCTATAAAAATCTCCTCTGAAAATCACAATATTGAATGGGATTTGCTGAAACGTCGATTTGAAAATAAAAAATTAATAGTGCAAAACAGTATCAAAGCGTTATATAATATAGAGTCTATGAAACGGGACACACATCAAGGCCTTCAAACAATGTTAGATGATATCTTAAAACTAATGCAATGTCTTCAAAATTATAAGCAACCCACTAGGTAGCTTGCTCATATATATCATTAGCGCGAAATTTAGTCTCACTATACGTCAAGAATGAGAAAATTTTAAACCAAACGATGAATTTCCAACCTTCTCTGAGTTAATAGATTTTTTAGAAAAAAGGTGCAGTTTATTAGGATCATTAGAAGTAAACAAAAACAATCAGAGTCTATTTAATAGTAGTAACAAGGCTAATTATAATAATAGTAATTCAAAATCCTATGTAACTACATCAACAACATATTGTCATTTCTGTAAAAACTCCGATCATTCCATATATACATGCCAATCGTTTCTCAAATTAAGTATCAATGAGCGAATTTCAGAAATTAAACGTTTACGCCTATGTTTAAATTGTTTGAGAAAAAATCACTTTATTAAAGACTGTCTTTCGAAAAAATGTAAAAAGTGTAATAAAAAGCATAACACTATATTGCACTTAGAAGAAAACAATAGAAATAGCAATAATGTCGAGTCCAATCAATCTGCACACATAGAACAAGATAGTCTGCCAGGCCCGTCTCATGCGTCCAATCATTTATCATTCAAAACAACATTATCATTCTCTAACGGTGTCATTAGTGAACCACAAACAAATCAAACAATTTTGTCGACCGCATGTGTTAACGTAGAAGATAGTCACGGTAAGCTGCAAAAATGTAGAGTCCTGTTGGACGTAGGATCGCAATCAAATTTTATAACTAATTCAACATGTTTACGGTTAGGACTAAAGAGAACAAAATGTAGTTTAACAGTAGGTGGTATCGGGGAAACCACATCAAATATACAGCATAAGGTAAATCTCAAGTTTAGATCTTGTGTAGGCAATTATAGTTCTGAAATCACTTGTTTTGTATTAGATAACATTACGGATCAATTACCTCTTGCACCGTTCAACATAAAAGAGTTAAGAATACCAGAAAACATCAGATTAGCAGATAGCAAATGTAACGTCCCTAGCAAAATAGATATACTTATTGGCGCCGGTTTGTTTTGGAATCTTTTATGTGTAGGACAGTATAAATTAGGAGCGAATAAACCAACGTTGCAGAAAACCCAGTTAGGTTGGGTACTAGGGGGAGAAATAACACATATGAATATTCAAAATAATTCAAGATGCCATTTTTTAACACATTGCAGCACAGTAAATAGTAGTAATCAATTAGATAATCAGCTAACTCGATTCTGGGAATTAGATGAATTCAAGTGTAGGGCCAGTAATTATTCACCAGAAGAGCAACATTGCGAAGAACATTTTATAAATACGCATACACGTGATCGCGATGGAAGATTTGTAGTAAGCATACCGTATAAACGCGAACCAAATGAATTAGGCGAATCCAAAACATTAGCTTTAAAACGTTTTTATTCTATTGAGCGAAAATTAGAGAGAAATGATAGTCTTAAGAATGAGTATGTTAAGTTTATGGAGGAATATGAGTCCTTAGGTCATATGACGAAGGTTGCTGATTCTGAAGTTAATGGACCTACCTTTTATTTACCTCACCACGCTGTGATAAAACAATCAAGCATCACCACAAAGGTTCGTGTAGTTTTCGACGGGTCAGCGAAGTCGGATTCAGGTATATCATTAAACGATATTCAATGCACCGGTCCCACAATTCAGAACGATATCCACACAATATTATTACGTTTTCGCCAACATGCATTTGTAGTCACTGCGGACATAGCAAAAATGTACCGTCAAGTTTTAGTTAATCAATCACAGCGTAATTTACAGCTTATTCTATGGAGAAAAGACAAATATCAACCAGTCAATATCTACCGCTTGAACACAGTAACATACGGTACCGCGTGTGCATCGTTTCTTTCAACAAGATGTTTAAAACAATTAGCAATAGAAAATCGTGAAACATATAAGAGCGCGTCTCAGGTCATTGAAAACGACTTCTATGTAGACGATTTACTGACCGGATGTGAATCAATAGAGCAAGCATCAGAATTAGTTCAGGACGTTTCAAAAATTTTATCAGCAGCAGGATTTGAATTGCGTCAGTGGAACTCAAATAGTAAACAAATTATTTCCAACATTAGCGTGAGCCGTGAACAATATATACAAAATACTATCAAACTAAAAGATCATAGCGAAAATAAAACACTAGGCATTCTTTGGAACCCAGAGCGCGATAGCTTTCAATATGACATAAACAATTACAATTTTAGCGATCAAGTAACGAAGAGATCTATTTTATCCGCGACAGCGCAAATTTTTGACCCGTTAGGACTTTTAGCACCCATCGTAATTANTTGTATATTATTTATAAAATAAAAGTTTATTATTTAACAAAAGATTTTTGCTTAATATCCTTAAAAGACTTGTAAAATCTACTTAGTGTTTATCTCAATGTAACTCTGATTATTTGCGTAATCTACAAATGCGTTTTTTTATGTTAAATTTAACTTGTTTTGTTCGATCTACTTGAAAAAGTGTAACATTTGTATATATTTTTTTGAAAGTTGCCTCATTCTTTTGCTTAATCTACATAAGATAAAAGTAAAGCATACACATTCAAATGTTAAATGGACACAAATTTTAGCAAGACTACTAGAAATATATTTAATGTTCACCGCAAACAAATTTAGATTTTACATTCAGTATATTCCTAATTACTACCTTTCATAGTTAGTTATTCAAGAAAATAAAAAATGTTGAACAAACAACGATTTTTTGGTTAAAGGTTGATAAATTGTAATTGTTGAATTTTACTAAAATCAAGGATTCCAAATTTACTACAAATTGCACTGGACCTCCTGGTACTACATTTTTCTTTAGAACGACAAATTATTTTTTACTGTGTATAATCCAAACCTTACGGAATATTAACTACTGATAACCTCCAAAACCCTTTCGCTTTATAAAAAAAAATATATGAATACGTCTTTTATTGTGATACCTGTTGCCTTATTACAAATATCGAACATGTTGTCCCCAGTTCTTCATTATCGTGTTTGACGTAGGTTATGAGAAATAATCGCACGCGGCTAGGAGCTTCTTTTCCCCACTCACAAGACCTGATCTCGTCGCATATTTTATCAATATCGTTTAGTATTCTCGGTGTGGCAGCCGTTCGAAGAAAAGAAAAGAACGTTGTATACGAGAGAAATAATAATAATGCCCAACAAACAAATCTGGTGTCCTACCGGTCCATTTTTCTATAGGTGTCATATCAATGGTATCGGATGGACTTCTATTTAATAGATATGTTGAAACGTAAACAGCTTCACTTCACATTTCCTTATTTAAATTACTTTCAAAAATCATGGCTCTTGCCTTTTCTAGAAGAGTTCTATTTAAACGTTCAGCTTTTCCGTTCAACTGAGGGGAATGTGCCACTGTATTATCTAGTATAATGCCTCTACTTTTACACCATTCTTTGAAGTTTTTGCTAGAATATTCACCTCCATTGTTTGAGCGTAGTTTTGATACTTTTAAATTTTGATATGCTTCAGCCTCACATATGAATTCTTTTAGATATTGAGTTGTTTCATATTTGTGTCTTAATAGATAAATCTGACAATAATGCGTATAATCATCCATTACAGTCAAAATATACTTCTTTCCGTCCCATGACATTACATCAAGAGGACCGCACAGATCAGTGTGAATAATTTCTAAAGGTCTTGATGCACGAGTACGCACGCTATTAAATGGTAGTCTAGTTTACTTTGATTTTAAACAAGTTTCACACTTATTAACAGCATAATCAAAGTCACCTTGATTTAGGTTCATTCCTTTTGACAAATTTACTAGTTTTTTAATATTTGATATGCCAAGGCGTCCTAACTTTTTATGCCAAATATTCAGTTTAAGATTTCTTTCTGTTAAAAAACTTTTTTCTTGCTTTACTTCACTGTTTATATTTACTGTATATGATACGATANTGTTTGGTATTTTCTCAATAAAATAAATTACATTAAGTTTTATCATAGTTATTTATTATTCAAGTGAGATACCTAATTATTTAATATGGTAGCAGAGCGTGGTTCGATGAAAATTTGGTTGTTGAGTTGGAAGTAAGAGGAGAAAGGAAAAAAAGTGACGGTTGAATCCTGCATTTTTAAAGAATAAAGTTCGTGGAAAAGTTTCAGTTGAAAATTGTTTTTAAGAAAAAAAAAAGGTCTCAGTTTGTGAGCAAAATGGTGAACGAAATAAAAATTCCCGTTTTCGAAAGAAGAAAAGAATTATAATGATTCTGAAAATGAAGAAATGTGAAGTTGTTGCAGTTAGAGAACGTGCAAACGAAAACGAAGGAGAGTGGAATGAAATGGATTTGAAAGCTATAAATATAATATACAGTGGAATTTCGAATGATCAGTTACAATTTATTAAAGACAAAGAAACGGCCTATGACATTATGAAAAAATTCGATGGGGTGTATTCATGGTTACGAGTTTGTTGTATGTTTGTATATGTGTATGTTTCAGTGTGCGTGTGTGCGTAGGAGGTGTGCTAGTTGGTTAGCGAATTGGTAGGGACAGTGTTAATTCAGAGGGACGTTGCGTACTCGGTCCCTAAGAATGTCGGTTAATATTTAAAATGATATTCAACTTTTCTTACCGGACTCGGCTGGACTGTAGAAGATTCTTGGAGATAGCTGTAATAAAATTTGCAATAATTTGCGACTATCGAACTTGAAGTGAGCTGGGTAGTGTCAGATTCCCGAGGAAGGTGTCCTCGGACCTACCGACTAAAACCCCCCTACTTCAGGCCGTTCTAGGACCAACTAGGATCCTCTTCAGCCGGTGTGATTATGGTAGTGTTATGTGGTTATGTTTTGAGTAGTTGACGTAACTTCAAGATATAAATAATATGTTGTAGTTCGTTCCATTTAAAAGAAGAAATTTACACATATACGTTAGTTAAAGTATAACTCTTTGATAATGGCACAACAGCCGAAACATATGTTAGAGGATTAAATATTACATAAAAAATAGTGAAACAAAACCAAGTGCTTTTATTTCATGAGTTATTTTGAATAATGTTTCACCAAGAGCTAAGTCAAGTTACAATTAATATCATTCCCCTGTAAACTTGCATTGCGAACATGAAATAACTGATCCTAAACAATAAAAATGAAAACACTAAATTGCGTATGTATGAATGGCCTGATAAGTCCGAGATGACAAATCTGGAAAATAAACAAAAAGAAATATATGAGCGACCTATTAAACCACCAATAAATGAATAAATGATTTATATTACAATCTCTTCCGGATCACATGCATTAAGGGTCAACTCGTATCATATCCTAAAGCAGAGTATTTATCTGAACACCGTGTATATTGTAGGTAAGTACATTTGCACAAACGTATAAAANACAGATACTGGAAGCGTTATCAAAATATAATTCAATTTTTCCTTTTCCGAAATCGTAGCTCCAGCGTTCTTCAATTGCATTATTAAATTTTCAATATGACAGATACTGGAAGCGTTATCAAAATATAATTCAATTTTTCCTTTTCCGAAATCGTAGCTCCAGCGTTTTTCAATTGCATTATTAAATTTTCAAACTTTTCGAAAAATTTATTTGAATCTGTAAAATCATTTAATCTTAATTTTTCCAACTTGTTTCTTATGAGAATTTGCAGAACAGTAGACTCTCTCAAATATGTCTTATCTAATTTTTGTATAATTCCATGCGGTGTCGTTTCTTCACTAACCAATTCGAATTGTTTTGTTGACAGTGCGCAATATATATAGTTCAACGCCTTTAACTCTTTTTCTTGCCAAGTTGCTTGCTCTACATTTTGTTCTCTGGTGGCACTTAGAATTACTTCATCACATTTTTTTAATCTTAGAAATACTGAAAGTCTCTTCCACAAACCGTAGTCGCTGCCGTCGAATAGGGAAATGTGATCTTTATTTCGTCGGTCATCTTGATTTCAAATTCTGTTAGTTGCCACGTGCTACAAAAATTTTCCTATCTATAAATGTCTTTGTAATCACTATCCCAAATTATAGTAATTTCACTTATTTATTTTTTGTCTTTATAATCACTTTATGTTTAATATTCTTTTTATTCCTTGACTCAATTTCAAGATTATAAAAAGCTCCTNAGTTCATACAAAAGTAAATTAACTATTATATTCAAATTTACATTTAACACCTTCTCCACATTTTAATAAAAAAATAAAATCTACCCTATTATTTGTTTAAACTTTACACATCATCTTATTCTTAAAATAACTAAATTTAACACTGTTTAGAGGTTTCGTTAAAATATCAGCAATTTGTTCATTTGTTGCACAATATTCAATTTTTATGGTACCTTCTGACACTTTTTCATTTATAAAATGGTAGCGCACGTCTATATGTTTGGTTCTTTTGTTAAATTGTCCATTATTTATTAACTTAATCGTACTTTGATTATCCACCTTTAATGCAATTTTAATGTTACTGTTCAATAGTTCATCAATCACGGTTTTCAAAAACGTCAGTTCTTTAACACACTCCGCTGTTGTTATGTATTCCGCTTCCGTACTGGAAAGGGAAACTATGGGCTGATTCCTTGAACACCATCCAATAGGTCCTCCACAAAACATTATGACGAAGCCAGTAGTGCTTTTCCGAGATACTATATCGCCGGCAAAGTCAGAGTCACAGTATGCCACTATTTCGTTACAGTCTGAATTTTTGGTGTAACTAATACCATCTTTTTTATTTGACACTAGGTATCGAACAATGCGTTTTAAGTTAATTACATGGATGGATTATCCAATTTTCTGCTAAACATATTTACCGAAAAAGATAAGTCTCGTCTGGTCTTACTTGTAAGATATAATAAACTACCAACCAGTTCTCTGTATGGGAAGCCTTGATTNTTATGTTTATAGACCTGATATAAACAGGATTAGACTTAGAGGACCTAAAGTTAGCAGACTGCGAAAATTTGATTTACACTTTATCAAGGTGTTTAATTACATTACATAATCATAACACTAACATTTCATCTTAGTAAATGGTATTAAAGAAGTCATACTAAGCTATTTTCTTGTTTTTGTGGAGCTGGGGAAACAATAGAAGTAAATATTCTTGAAATAGTGATCAATTTAAAATAATAAATATGACAAATAATTGAAATACCACACGTGCTAACATGCAAGAAATATTATATGCACTCTGGATCTCATTGACCACAAAATTACTACGAGACGTTGTCAAAAAGTCAACAAAAACAAAGATTATTGTAATTATAGATAAGTAGTTTCACGTGCAATAACAATTACCTTTATCATTTATGGGCAGTAGATTATTTCCCATTAAAGAACACTTAAGTATAACGTTATACAAAGATAGATTAACTAACTTAATTAAAAACAAAAATTAATTTTTTTTGAACCGTTAATTAGTAGTTTTTTTTAGTGAGTGGGTAAGCAGTGAAATGTCCAGGATATGAACAAACAAAGGCTTGCGACAAGTTACTCTCCGAGAATCCGGTAACAAAGGGAATGGTCAAAAGTTTAGAAACACGTAACAAATTCCAAAACGTAATCGTAACCTTTACGGAAGGTGAACTGAGAGACGCTTATCTGGATGAGGAAGGTAATGTCGTTTTCAATGGGTATTATTTAGAGATCATTCGGGCTTGCACTCGGAAGAAGGTGGTGTCCCACTAGAATGGTATTCGTCTTTTATAAGACGAACTCTATATCTGATGCTTGGGAACTTTGGAATAATTCGTTAATAGACACTTTTAGTTTAAAAATCGTGGTCCGAAATCGGGTATGTAAATTAATAACAATAGTTAGACTGAAATGTAATTGAAGATTTAATGTCGACTCTTAAGCAAATTGAGCCGAAATTTAAATATAATGTGAATGCGCATGAAAAGGGTTGGAAAACCAGAAACCGAACATAAACAGGAAATCCAAAGTGAGAACGAATCTTGCTCATACTGCAACAGTATCGGATTTCGAAATAGATTTCATCTTGAAAAAATTTGCCGCATGAAAATTGCAAACCAAAGGAAAAATAAAAATTAGAAGATCAAAGCAGCTAATAATTTGGAAATTCAAGATACAGATCTTTCTNCTAACATGTTGTCCCCAGTTCTTCATTATCGAGTCTGACGCAGGTTATAAGAAATAATCGCACGCGGCTAGGAGCTTCTTTCCCAACTCACTAAACCTGATCTCGTCGCATATTTTATCAGTATCAGTTAATATTCTCGGTGTGGCAGCCGTTCGGAGCATAGAAACGATCGTTGTATACAAGAGAAGTAATAATAATGCCCAACACAGCAACTAATGTTAAGTCGCAGGTATTATAAGGCCATTTATACGACACCTTGAGAAAAAACAATGAGAAGCTAATAACAACCTATTTATATCTATATTCATATCTTAACATCAGCTGTATCAGATATATGACGGCACATTATGCCGTTACAGTAAAATATGAATGTAAATTCGCGTGACTTACAACTCAAGTAGCAAGTAACTACTACTAGAAGCAAAGCACGATGCAAATAAAAACTCAGATGAGCAAATATGAAACTGAAACAAGAATAAATAAATGTTTACAAACTTCGGATAATAAAACGATAATTTGATGCTATTTTGTTGCTGGTTTATTGCCAAGAAACTGATTTAGTTGCTTTGATATACTACCAAAATCATGTAAATGATTTACGTTAGCAGCCTTACACCTACAGTGGGGAGTTCACGGCTGAAGTCTTCGGTATGATAATTATTATTGGATTTTGGCCTTTTTGGCGGTTGTCTTTCGAAATTTCTTTCCCAAGTCCCCTAACAGAGGAATAACTTCTCTTGATTATTCTTGCCGCACCTAGAAGCGAAATGTCGGGTGAATATTTCTAAAGACAAATGATAAAAATAGGGAAACATTGACTGAAGACGACGGCCGTGAAAAAAAAAATTAGATGCTAAGTTTATAGGATTAGACTTAGAGGACCTAAAGTTAGCAGACTGCGAAAATTTGATTTACACTTTATCAAGGTGTTTAATTACATTACATAATCATAACACTAACATTTCATCTTAGTAAATGGTATTAAAGAAGTCATACTAAGCTATTTTCTTGTTTTTGTGGAGCTGGGGAAACAATAGAAGTAAATATTCTTGAAATAGTGATCAATTTAAAATAATAAATATGACAAATAATTGAAATACCACACGTGCTAACATGCAAGAAATATTATATGCACTCTGGATCTCATTGACCACAAAATTACTACGAGACGTTGTCAAAAAGTCAACAAAAACAAAGATTATTGTAATTATAGATAAGTAGTTTCACGTGCAATAACAATTACCTTTGTCATTTATCGGCAGTAGATTATTTCCCATTAAAGAACACTTAATTATAACGTTATACAAAGATAGATTAACTAACTTAATTAAAAACAAACAAACAAAGGAAAAATTGGTCTGAGCACACTTTGGTCGGTGCTAATACGACTAACTTCCCATTAGATAATACAGTTATTGTAAAGTACATTCGTTTCTAAAGTTTGAAAAAAACGCGGCACAATAATAAATAACAAACAATGTTTGAGAGTTCGTCATTTTATAAACCCATAAGAAACAGTATTTCGTCTGAGAAAACCGAATTGATAGAGTACTTGCATCAGTCAATTGGTAAATACTATTTTTTATTGTTTATCGATTGTTTATAACAATTCATTTTGTTATAAACAAATTTTTATTATAATATGTTATTATAATATGTTATTCCCTGTCTTGAATAATGATATTTCGTTATTATTGATTCCGTAACTTCATTGTTGTGATTAGATTAGAACGTATTTTAATTAAATTGTTTGTAATTAATTCGTTTTTTTTTTTATAAAAAAAAAACGGCTTGACCGATTTCGTTCAAATTTCTTTCAGATCTTCATTATGATAATATCTTTCGAAAAAATTTTGGTTGAGGGCGATATCTCAATCCGTTCTTGAGATATCGAAAACGAAAAAAATGCTGACATACGAACGTACGTACATACGTAC